>NW_010289467.1:0-1795 GCF_000700745.2 Antrostomus carolinensis
AAGAGCCCCAGCTCCCTCGTCTTAGCACAAAAATGGGGAGCTGAGCCACTTGTTGTCACAGAAACTTCACTGATCTGTGCATCTGATATTCCAGAGTCGGGGATAGAGGATATTAAAGAAGTCCAGCAGGAGAAATACGCCCAACTTGCCAGAAATGATCTTGTTGGAAAGAGAAGAACTCTGCCTTGAGTACTCCCAGCTGGCACCTTCTATCAGATCATCAATGAGCCGTCAGTGAACGTCCCAGCTCATTAAAAACCTGTAGCTGCCTTTTATGAAAGCTGAGCTCAAACAGAATTCAAACCACCTCCCACGGATTAAAAACCCAACTTACCCAGGTCTCCACTGAGCAAAGCCTCCGCCAAGGGCGGGTTGCGCTCCTTCAGCAGTGACAGCTCGTGGGGATTCGCCAGCAACATCTCCCGGAGCAGCGCCGGGTTGTCCAAACCCTGAGGGAACGAAGGTGCATCGGGAGGTGATGGGCGAGGACGCTGTGCTGGTGGTTGGTGTTGCTGAGTAGATGTGCCAGGAACAGCGATGCTGCTGAAGTCTATCCTGGGCAGACCTTGAGGGGAAAAAAAAAAAGAGGTCAGAGGTGTGAGTGCTTCACGTTTACAATTCTGCTTGAAAACTGCAGTGAAAAAAAATTGCAGTGAGAGTCCAGCACAGAGCCACCAAGATGATGGAGGGAGTGGAGCATCTCCCTGCTGAGGAAAGGCTGAGGGAGCTGGGGCTCTTTAGCTTGGAGAAGAGGAGACTGAGGGGAGACCTCATTAATGTTTATAAATATGTTCAGGGTGAATGTCAGGAGGATGGAGCCAGGCTCTTCTCAGTGATGCCCAATGGTAGGACAAGGGGCAATGGGTGTGAGCTGGAACACAGGAGGTTCTACTTCAACTTGAGAAGAAACTTCTTTCCAGTGAGGGTGCCAGAGCCCTGGGACAGGCTGCCCAGGGAGGGTGTGGAGTCTCCTTCTCTGGAGACATTCAAGACCCGCCTGGACGCCTTCCTGTGTGATCTCATTTAGGTTCCTGCTCTGGCAGGGGGTTGGACTGGATGATCTTTTGAGGTCCCTTCCAATCCCTGACATTCTGTGATTCTGCAAAAAAGGAAAAAAAACGCAGGAAGGATGAGCTGCTCTTAATGCTGCAGAATTAAACCGGATTCTGTGACCAGCAGTCGCTGTTGGAAGCAGGTGCTCAGGTTACTGGGTCAGGAATAAAAAATGCCAGCACCTATTTATGTAACTGCTCTCGCCTTCTATCTGTCCCATTTTTTTTTTTAATCCCCTGAAATGCACTTACTGAACCACAGACTCGTTATTTCCACCTTCACAAATGTGAACACCGCACGGAAGGGTCGCAAGGCCAAACCCAGGGTCTCTGAGGCACTTCTGAACATCTCACATTAAAAACAAACAAGAGGGGAAAAAACAAGCAAGAGGGGGGGAAAAAACCCTCTCACAACATTCCTGCAGACCTGCATTGCAGGTGCCCATCCTGCAGCTGAGACAGGGGGATGAAGACCCCAAGTGACGTTCCCTCGCCCTGCTCAGCCAGCAGCACCGTCTTTCCCAGCGGTATTTCATGACAGGGATTTGCTGGGAATGGCTGCAGACGGCAGAGAGAGGAGCAGGGCTCCACTGGGATGTTATCTGAGGAGTCCTTCCCACGTGTGCGCGATTGTGTAACCGGGTTTGTCAAGATGCAGCTTCTCCAGGTATTTGTCACCATATGGATCCAGAGCCTGGATCACAACAGCCTTTTACAGAGTCACAGAATGTTGGGGATTGGAA
>NW_010289468.1:0-202 GCF_000700745.2 Antrostomus carolinensis
TGGCCCAGCTGTGGGGCGGGCCAGGGATGCTCGGAGGGAAGCCTGGGAGCGGCGAGACCTCCATGCCCCGGCGTCAGCCCAGCCTGACTCACCCCGAGCTGCCGGCCAAGCCGCTCCCCGGCCCTTCGGCACAGCTGCCGCTTACCCCCACCCGCGGGGAGAAACCCCAAAATCAGCAGAGCCCGTGAGTGCTGGAGGAGGC
>NW_010289468.1:777-1876 GCF_000700745.2 Antrostomus carolinensis
TCCCGTGTCCCCCCCCCCTTGCCTGGGCAGGGTCTTGGGGTGAGCAGAGAGGCGTGGGGTGGGTAGGGGAGGTGATGCACAAGCCAGCTGGGATATGGGTGGCACTAATGTCAGATGACCTTGCTAGGGAGGAAGAGGTCCCCCATGGGGTGACATGGGACTTCATGAGGTTCCCTGTGGGGTGACCTGGGCTGAGCTGGTGTCAGTGCCACCCCAGTGTTGTCTGTAGGACGCCAATCTGGCCACCGAGTCACCATCCTCTTTGGCAACTGCGTTTCCAGTCTGCCGGGTGGTTTGGGCAGGGGATTCCCTTCCTGGGGGATCTTGCTTCTCTCTTTGGGGTCCATACCCCTTCTGGGTAGGGGAGCTGGCAGGGCTGTGCCTGCCTGATGCTGGCTTGCTGTGTGGGGTGTCTGTGATGCTGGGGGGTTCCTCTTGACAGCACATCTCCAGCTCCAACCGTGCCAGCTGGGCGGGCTTGCCGGCATCTCGGTGCCTGGCTGTGGGAAGCAGCTCCTGTATGCCGGGGTCTGTGCGAGGGCTGGGGTGGCTGGTGCTGTGGCTGCTCCCAGCATCGCAAGGGTCAGCACCGGCCCGGATATCGGCCAGCTTGGGAATGTTTATCAGAGCTCCTGGGGAAGGGAAAAACAAAAACCGCCACCCAAAGGAAGGGATATGCGTCAGAGATCGGCCTGCGTTGCCCACTGCAGCTGGGTGGGCTGTGCTGTGGGCTGTGGGCCAGCACTCGCCTGGAGGGGGCAACCCCTGCGCTCCCCCAGCCCTCCCCGTTTCCAGAGCTGCACTGACCCAGCCTGCTCCCACATCACAGAGCCCCTCTGTGCGGGTTTGTCTCCCCCAGCCCTGCTGGCATCCCACGGGCTGGGGCTTCAATTGACAGGGATGCTCTGGCAGGACCTGATGATGCCCCTGGGCAGCTCTGTGGCTGCCGGGGTTATTTTGTTGAGAGAGGAGGAGGGAGAGGAAGGATTTGGGTGGGAGGGAGACATGAATGGTGATTGCAGCATGGAAAAGGCTCTGGGGTCTCATCATTAGGTTCGTTGTGGATATCTGCATCCATCCAGCCTCGCTCAGTGCTTGT
>NW_010289469.1:0-1768 GCF_000700745.2 Antrostomus carolinensis
AACAACCCCAACTCTCTCAGTCTGTCCTCATTTACAGATGCTCTGGTGAGAGGTGCCTGTGCAGAGCAGCATCCTCTGGTCACAGTTCCTGCAGCCAATGTGTCTGCACCACATCCCTGTGCCACCAAACCAGAGCAAACAGCAGGAAGCACAATGTTGGGATCCAGCTGAGCTGCTGCTCGTGTTCCCCTGGGATCCCCCCCAAAAACCCCTCTGCAGAGGGGTACAAACAGCTGCCACCATGGGGAAAGTAAGCCAGGCTTGGGCACACACCAGGACTGGGTGCTGCTGGTGTCCTGAGGCAAATTGGGGACGAGCAAACCCTCTTGTGTTCAGATGCAAACTGGAGATCAGCCACACTACCCTCGGAGGGGAGTTGGGAGGAGAAGAGGACTTTTCTGCAGGGCTGCAACCCCAGAGGTAACCACAGGGCCAGAGAGCAGGAGAAATAACTCCTGGGGGTGCCCAGAGGAGCCAGCACGCTTCTTATTTGTGCAGATCTACCAGGGAGCATCTTCAGAGCTTTCAAACCACTAAGGTTGCTCCAGAGCAGAGAACAACCACATCCCCTTAAATTCCTCCTCACCCCAGTGAAATCCACCCATTTCCCGAGCAGCCCGGTGCTGCGGGGCCAAGCGGAGCCGCTCCTCTTTACAACCTCCCCGAGCTGCCTTTGCCAGGCTGCCCCATCTCCCAGATGCTGCCATAAACCCCATTTACAGGGGATCTGTGTGTGCTCGGGGCAAACACCCACAGTTATTGCTGCTGGCACCCGCCTGCGGGGCCCACCCTGATAAAAGAACCGGGGCTCCCAGCCACGGCTGCTGCGCCAGTGCTGGGTCCCTTCCACAGGAGGCAGCTCCCAACGTCCCCTGAGCAAAATACAAGCAGCAGCAGGAGAATTATCACAGAATCATAGAAGAGTTTGGTTGGAAAAGACCATTATGATCACCTAGTCCAACCATAAACTTAACACTGCCAAGTTCACCACTAAACCATGTCCCCAAGCACACATCCTTTAGATCCCTCCAGGAATGGTGACTCCACCACTGCCCTGGGCAGCCTGTTCCAGTGCTTGACAACCCTTTCAGTGAAGAATTTTTTCCTCATATCCAACCTAAACCTTTCCTGGCACAATTTAAGGCCATCACCACATTAATGTCACTACAACCCAAATGATGTCAACCTGCATTTCAGGGCAGCTCTTGAGGGTACAATGAGGGGGGTGTTGGAGAGCCCAGCTCCATCCAGGGGTGCAGGGATGGGGGTCTGCACTGCACTGGTGGCACTGGAGGTCCCAGAGCCATGCCTTGGCTGAGCATGGAGGTGTGGGTGCTCACCAGGCTATGACAACACTTTCAGCCCTGGGCAAAGGCTCCTTTGGTGGAAGGTGACAAAGTTTGGCTCTGGGGTCACAGCCCCACTCCTTCAGTCCAGCCATGCCTGGGAGGGTGGGTGGGGAAGGACAAACCAGTGGAGGACAAAGACACTGGGGGTGATGCCAGCACAACCCTGACCTCCCACCCTGAGCCCAGCCTCTGGATCACCAGCTCCCCACCCAAACAGACCCCTCCCCAACCTGCTCACCCCATCCCTGCTGACCCCATCCCTGCTCACTGGGGGTGATGCCAGCACACCCCTGACCTCCCACCCTGAGCCCAGCCTCTGGATCACCAGCTCCCCACCCAAACAGACCCCTCCCCAACCTGCTCACCCCATCCCTGCTGACCCCATCCCTGCTCACCCCATGGGTGCTGAGCGCTGCCAG
>NW_010289469.1:1896-2295 GCF_000700745.2 Antrostomus carolinensis
CTCCTGGGATTAAAAGCCTGGAAGTGGCTGCGGGTTGCCCGGTGGTGCCATGAAGAGAGGGCTCAGGGTGGTGTGGGTGCGCCCAGCTTGGTGACAGGGTGAACCCTGGCAGAGAGAAGATGAGGGAAGGTCACAGTTTCCTCTGCATTAGAAATTTGGGGTGTAGAGGGGGGGAAACCCACATGTGGGACTGGCTCTGGGTTCTCCACACACCAGCCCCGCAGCTGCTGCATCAACACACAAACCCCAAATCCCAACCCAAATGGGAGAAATGCCCCAAAATACCCCACACAAGCACTGTACCCCATTTCCTCCCCATCTCCCATTCATCCCACCAGCACAGCCGGGTGATGGGACCAGCACCCCCTCCCCGTGCCGTGGGCTTGGGGCCGTTGGGGG
>NW_010289469.1:2327-2539 GCF_000700745.2 Antrostomus carolinensis
TGGGGCCGTTGGGTGCTGGAAGTGCCCAGGCACACACAGGCAGCCAGGTGAGACGGGCAGGGCTGGGTGCCAGCAGACGGGATGTTGTCTTTTCACACAGCACAGGTACGGGGCTGAGCGGCAGCAAAACCCTCAGTGGCTTTGTTTCCCACACTGGTTACCATCAAGAAATGCAAATTCATTCTTCTGCTGCTATTTCTCCCCACATGCAA
>NW_010289470.1:0-7794 GCF_000700745.2 Antrostomus carolinensis
TTCTATGATTCTATGATTCTATGACATGAACAAAAGACCACTGACATCCGGAGTAGAGAGGAGGAGGAGGGGAGGAGACAGAAGACAACAGACATCCAGGTCAGCAAGGAGAAGAGTAGGAGGAGGTAAATGGAGTCCCCTACAGCTCATGGAGGTTCAACAGTGGAGCAGATATCCACATGTAGGTCATGGACAACTACATGCTGGAGCAAGTCTGTACCAGAGGGAAATTGTGACTTCGTTGAGAGCTTGTGACAGTGTCCCCAGAGACACTCATGTCAGAGCAGGGGGAGGAGCCTGTGGAGCTCCCCATGCTGGAGCTGGGGCCTGCACTGAAAGAAGCCTATGACTCCATGGGAAGCCTGCATTGGAGCACTTTGTTCCTGAACTCCTTTAGCCCACAGGAGGAGGCTAGAAGAGCTGCATAGATGAACTGACTGTAACCCCCGTTCCCTGTCCCCTGTGCCGCTGGGGGCGGAAGGTGCAGAAATCAGGAGCAAAGTGATTTGAGCCTGGGAAGATGGGGAGGGGTGAAGGGAAGGTGTCTTAAGACGTGGTTGTTATGTCTCACTGTGCTACTCGGATGAATGATAACAAATTAAATTGATTTTTCTTCCCTAAGTTGAGTCTGTTTTGCTCGAGATCATAATTGATGAGTAAGCTCTCCCTGTCCTCATGTCAACCCATAAGCCCTTTGTTGTGTTTCTCTCCCAGTCTCACTGGGTGAGGGGGAGTGAGTGAAGGGTTGCATGGTCTTAGCTGCGGATGAAACCACATTACTTATCCAGACTTAGATTAAGTTTTCGGAAACATAGTAGGAGTAGGTGGTAAACAGATTACAGTGAAGTTTCTTTTCCTTTTGCTTTGCTCTCTTTCTTGATTAATTTTGTAGCTAGCTCCTCAAAATAAATTCTTATTCCCTGGTTAGAGATGAGATGCCAGCATGTACAGAAAAGCTAACCTCCTTGATTTGCTCTGTTGTTGGAGGTCCAAAAATATTCTGTTCCTAGCAGACCTGCTGTTTTTTTTTTTCTTCTTTGAAAGCCACATATTAAATAAGGCTAATTCTGAGAATGGAGAATACAGGCACTGTACATAAATGCATGTATATTTCTGTGCACATATGTATGTAAGTGTAAATAACTATGCCACTATAAACCCTGGTACCACTATTATTGATTCAGTATCTCCAGCAGAAGAGATAGGAGATAAACATGAACTACTTCTTCCTAAACTGTCAGCTGCTGAGCTGCTCCTTCACATTTACTCTGCTGAACCCTATTCAGTCCCTCCCTCAACCTTTATCCAAATTTCATAACTAGGATGCAAGTAACAGGCAATCTTAGAGATTACAAGAACAGGAGACAGCAAGGCTTCAGCTGTAAAAAAAGAGGTGATTTGGATTTAATGTCACAATGATGGATGAACCTTTTTGGGCTTTTTGGAAATTAAATTTCCAGAAGCATTTCTGTTACACTTACGTTATACTGCATATGACATAAGAAACACTGTGTTGCTAATGGGATTATTACATATTAAAAATAGATACTCCAGAATAGGCTCTAATAGTCTGTTTTAGTTTTGTGTGTATAAATAAATTTATATTTTGCAAAACTGCCCCCATGGTTTTCAGACATAAAATGTAAAACATTTGATCTTCCTTCTTATTGCTGAAAATGCCATAGTGAGTTCCAAAACTTCAATCACTGCAACTATGTAAAGTGAACACTAGCTTTTTCTTTTTTTGTTTAAAATAATATTTTTTTAATCATTAAAAACAAAGCAAAACCCACTTACAAGACATGTTTGTTACTTTGGTCTGAAAGTAAAACTGAATAATTGTTAAGTAGTTATCGTTTTGTTAGGTTATTTCACAGTCCTCATCAGCAGGATAGATGAAACCCTTTGCATTTAAGAGGAAAGCCAAACATTAAAAATCCAAATATTTAAAACCAAGTTAATAAACACTGGCTTGGTACATTCAGATAAACTAAATAAACATAAATCCCACTAAATTTTACACTAATGAATGATGCAGAAATGAAATTAATAAATGGCAAAACGTATCTCATTATTGTCCATCTTCTGCATCTTTCAAATATCTCAAATATGTGCATTTAAAAAAATCATATCACAGACAAAGGAAGGGAGTTTGGGCTTGGAGCTTTCAGACTGTCACATTCAGACAGATCAGTGGGAGGACAGTCATACAGAGATGACAATTATGATGGGCAGTGACAGGTATCAGCAATTGATTTCTTACACATAGGCAAACTATTGGCCAAAAAGAAGTGACAAGTCACATTTGTCTATCTCACTAGGTTTCATAAGTGCTCTGAAAACCTTTGATTGGAAATGGAACACTTCAAAATCCAGCAACATAGATCTTAAGAATACTTCAGATTTCTGTGCTGTAGAAATAGATTTGCTAGTAAGCAAGAACAGGCAAATGGGGTTCTGAGGTAGAATATATTTGATTTCAGTAAATCCTCTAAAAATCTCGGACTAAAATGTACCTAAATAGATATTTAAGAAAAATTCCTCACTTCTGATATTCTTTTCCAAATGGAAATTACAGGTGGGAGCAAATAATTTTAGTATGTTATATATTTTATTTTAAATAATTTTAATTGAAATAACTATTCATCCCAAATAGCTGAAGACATACATTTGGTAAATCTTAGCAATATTGTCTTCATCATGTTCACCACAATCCAAAACTAATGGCCACAGGCTATGACATACAGTATTATTGCTGAAAGGGCAATCACTTGGTTAACAGGTACTGTATCCTGATGTTAAAATTCTTTGTTCCACAGAAGGGTCAATAGAAATGTCACACTAAGTATAGATGACCATTAAAATAAAATTCTTACTTTGAACTGGTACAGACATATTCAAATTTCTGTATTCTGAGTAACAACTTGAAGAACTAACTTTAAACAGATGCCTAGAAAATGGCATTTTATAGCTGGCAAATCAACATATACAGGTAAGGGCTGCAGAAAAGCAGGTGTCTAGGAACTCAGACAAAGAAACTCCTTACTATAGTTGGATCAGAGAAGAGGCTGATAGTATGAGCTACTGGTACAAAATTCAAGGCACATAATGTAGCTTATCTCTGTTTTCTAAATATAACAATAAAAGAGCAAGAATTCTATGCCTTACAACAACTAAATTCTTCAGTACAAATCCCTTCCATTCTAGGGAAGGCATGTACGTTAGGAAAATAAATCAATTTAGCTTCTCAAAGTTCTTCCCTTCATTGCTGGTAAGGGGAGTTGAGATAAAGATGTCTAAAAAGAAGCAATTTAATCCCACCATATGTGTTAGATTTGTTCAAAGTCCTTGTACTTTGCATTAAAAACAATCCTGAAGTACTTTGGATGGAAATACCACTACAAAAAGCAATTGAGAGATGAGCTTTCATAGCACACTTTCCTTGGATTTAGACTTGTAAAGATAATTGATAAACTATCTGTCATAACAATCTGAACACTTTTGCCTTTTTTCTGGTATTTATTACCCCCTTTTTTTGACTGTACATGGCAGGCTCTAATTAATTCCTACTGAAAGGCATTGTTTAAAGCTGTGGAAAAAGCGGACCTTGAATACTGAGTCACAGATTTATGAAGCGTGCTAATGCTTTTTGTCATCAGAACTGCACAAACATAGCCCTTCAGAAGTAAAAATTATTTGACTGACAGCTACTACTTTATAATCTCCATCATAATCTTTTCTGCCAGGGAGTAATTCAGTAACCCAGGAGGGAAAAAAAATAAAAGAAGAAAAAAAAGGGAAAGAAGAAGTAATAATCTATTGTTAAATAAGCATTTGGCATCATTTTATCTTGCAGTAAAGTGGAGGAAAAAATAATGTCTAATCAGAAATTAAGTTATTTGAAGATGATGCTCTATTTAATCCTACAGGACTTCTGATGCATTGTTTAGTATCAGAGTTCATGTCATTTATTGAAAACCTTTTTTTTCGATAAATTGATCAACATAAGTATGTTGATCAACAGATGAAATCTGGCAATAAGGAAAGAAATGTGAACTCGTTTGCATTTTTTTTTAAAAGATAGATAGAACCTAGTTTCTAGAGAATATGTATTTGTGAATTCTGTGGTGAATGCATTGGTGCCAAGACCCAAAAGCAGCCCACATGTGTGCTCCTCTTACTTAAAAATAGCAGAATTTTTAATAGCAGAATAGCAGAACAGCTGCTCTTATAAAATAAATTTGGCCACTAAAGTAGAGGAAATTATTAAATCAATCCTTAAAAAAGTAGCTCTGGGAGATTTTGTATACTAATTCTAAGATATTATCTAAAGTCAAATCACTACATTATGTTGGTATCACATATTAGGTTTTTTGGCGAGGAAGGTAATTCCTTCAGTAGAATTTAGAATTTAACCACTAGGGTATTTTTCTTTTATTCTTCTTTCTTTTTGGCTGTATAGAGAGAGATGGGAGGAAAAAAATAATTGTAATGTAATGGATTTCAAGTTAAACTAAGGATAGGATCCTAACAACAATAATAGCAATGATTACTATTATTAATAACAATAATATAAAACCTGAAACCAAGCAGCTATTTTTAATGAGAATAAAAATGAAGGTAACATTTTTCAATCCAAATCAGCATATCTAAGGAACAGAAATGACGTGATTATCCTGTTCTGTCTGCTGTGTGAGGAAAATACATAAATATGTACTGAATATCAAATTAGTAAACAAATATGCACTGTTTAGTGAGCAGACTAAAAAAATCATATAGAATTGGAAAATTATTAATTCTTCACATCCCGCAGAATATCTATAGTAGAAAAAAATAATTTTAACTTACCTATTTGAAGTAAGAGTCAGGACATCATCAACCATATTGTAATTCAATGAAAGGTGAACAAAGCCAGTTCATTTAAATATTTTTTTAAAAAGAATATAAAATAAAAATTGAAATTATTATTCATAGCCATCTCTGCTCTTGGTCCATATGAATAGCGAAATATTTTTTTTTTCTTAAGGAAATATCTCCTACTTTAATATGTCTTGATCTTTAAAAATCTCAATTTATTCTAATTTGTAATTAAGGAGTTAAAAACATGACAAGTAGAAATATACACATCAAAATGATTCATATACCTACAATCTGCACAAGACTAACAACTTTTCTGTATCAAGTATTTCATAAAATAAAGTAGCTTTAGTTACCAAGCCATTAAGGCACTGCCAATGCTTCCAACATTTTTTACAATATTTATAGTTTAAAAAATGAAAAATACAAGCATTAAATATTTTACAATCTCTAAACCAAAAAGTGCACATTGCATGAAGCACAACAGTGAAGTCAACAGACAACACAGGACACAAGAATATTTCCATTGGAATTTATGCTATTTTCAAAGAGTTTAGTTCCAACACTCACATTTTCAATTACTGAGTCTTTAGTTCTTCGTCTATACAGAATGATATGGTATAGTCCAGAACAGAGGTATCTAAACCATTCCAAAGTTGGTTGGAATTCATCAGTTTATTAATAATATTCGTAATGACAGGTCAAATTAATATCTAAAATAATCTTCCTATTTCATCATCCAACTCTTTAATAACCTCAAAGGTAGACTAACAAAAACATAAAGCACTAACAATTCAAAGTAGAAATGCATCTCAAGTTAAGAACTTCTTGATAGCCTAGGATCAAAAACTCACAATCTCACATTCATAGTTCTATTTCATGTTGTATAAAATTTCAAGATGTCTAGTTTTATTTTCAAAATGTAACAATCTAATCTTTAGAACATTATAGAATTACCTTTCTCGAAGTAATTTTACAGTTATTAGTAGTTTAATACATCACTAGTTCACTCAAACACAAACTATCAGTCTACGTCTCCACTCTTTTCTCTAGGTTATACATTATGAAAGATGTCACAGGTATTGCTTCAAAAACATAGTTCTTTATAAAGCACTTAATAATAGAGGTGCACTTAGCTGCATAAAGTAGAATTTCTCACAGAAGTCCATCAGATTTTTGTCTACTACTGCTTCATCCTCATGCTTATCACAGAAAACACAAGCAGAAAACTCAAGAACAGTTAAGCAGAAAAAGAGAATACTCAAGATCTACGGACACTGAAGAAGGAATTTGTCTCACATAAATCCAGAGAAAGTATCATATTCTTGCCTGGAAAATTATGTTTCCAAGACCCCAGAAACTAGTGGACATAGAAATCTAGTGGCCATAGAAAGGGCAGGCCCTGATGTTCATAGGCTGTGATGCACTTTTCCCAAACATTTGTTCAAAGGATGTTTGCTATGTGATAATGTTTGTAGTTTGGTTGTTTTTTTGTGGGAGTAGGTTTGGTGGTTTGTTTTGGGGTTGGGTTTTTTTTTGGTACTGCATGAAATTTTGTAATGTTTCTCCAAATTTCTTAATATATCTGCTCATTCTGATTTGCCTTTTCAAAATTCACCTGATTTTCTGACATGTTTTCCTATGAAGAATCTCGGTTCACCATATATCCTTCTTTTTTTCACAGATTATGCAATTTTTAAATTTACATTCACTATTAGATTGAACATGTTGATTAAATGTAAGCAATTTTAGGAGTAACAACTTCCAGGAGCAGAAAAAATTCAGTAACTTAACAGGAACTTATTAAATATTTATATAACTGAAACAACCATCTTGGTATATGTTTGAATATCCACAAGATCAAGTAGAGCACATAGAATTATGTTAAGGTATGCAACATATAATTAATTTTGCCTTTTTTTCCCCCCTCACTTTTTATCAAGCTTCGTGCAAATGAGAGTTATAGATTATCATATCTCTAACGTTTGGTTTCTAATTAAACTACTTTTTATCTACTTACAGCTTTCCTGTCTGGGGCAGAAACATAAAATGTAGAAGTTTATTTATACAGACATTGTACTTAATTTCATAACCATCCTTAAAGTTTGTTACACATAGCCTGAAGATTCTTGCAATTAACAATATTACATCTTTTGACTCTCCTCTTAACTAGGAAGATTTTTTTTCCATTTTGTCTGTACTCTGTGATGAAAGATCTCTCTATTGTTTTTTAGATATGAATATAAATTTCTTTTCTTCTTTATGAAAAATTTAACTTAAACTTTATATTTCTTTCATAGTCATTTCTTTCACTAAGTACCTTCTCTAATATCTTGAAAGAACTTCATGTAGAAAAGCATTATGAGAGAGAGTATTGCAGTGAAAGTACAGATACCTACACATAAATTGCATTTAGATTTGATCAACATTCTGGCCAGGCAAATCTATAAAAATGCTTGGAAGATATGGAAATTAATTTAATATCTATGTTGAAAAACACAAAATATTTGCAATTTCTGGATTTATGTATTTTTGAGGGGTTTTTTCCCAGATTTGTATCACTTTCCCAGATCTTTTTATACTCCAAAGTGCAATAAGGACACAACTAATCCTGGTGTCCAAATGATTTTAATTAGAAAAATGTCAGGAATTAATCTAGCGTGACAATAATACTTTTAAACATGAAGTACACTGTAGCTATTCAAACAAAGACATATTTAAAACTCAAGACTGACCTCCAAGAAAAGGCCACAATATTTCAATAGTGGCAACTGTCAGGGACAAGAGCTTTTCAAAAGAACACTCAAAAATATGGCTCATGTAGCAATTTAGACCTTGCACACCTGTGTTGGGTTGGGGGAGGGAGGTGTGCCGGGGCGGGGGGGCGGCGTTTTTGGTAGTAGTAGACCTTGTGAGAGCAAAAGCTCCCCTGGCTCC
>NW_010289471.1:0-877 GCF_000700745.2 Antrostomus carolinensis
TCCCCAAAATGTCTGCAGGGTCCCCCCACCCCCACCCTCAGAGGCACCCAGTGCTGCCCCAGGGACCTGCATGGGAACCGGGGTCCTGCTGGTGGGACACTGGGTGTGACTGGAGGGACCCCTGTGGGACCACAGGCTCTGCTCGTGGGACCCTGGACCTGCCCAGAGGGAACCTCCCAGGGTCCCATCCTGCCCCAAAGGACCTTGAGGGACCTTGGTCCTGTGTCCTGAGACCCTCGCGAGACCCTGGTGCTGGCCATGGGAACCCCTCAGGACCTCAATCCTGCCCCCAGGACCCTCTGGGACCTGGTCATGTCCCACGGGACCTTCACTGGTCCTGTCCCAGGGACCCTCATGGGACCCCAGTTCTTTCCCTTCTTCCCCCACGTTCCCCTCAGGACCTTGATTCTCCCCGGGACTCTCTCAGGACCCCGGTCCTGCCCCAAGAACCCTCTCAGGATCCTGCTCCTGCCCCAGGGACCCTCGTGGGACCCCAGGCCTGGCCCGGGACCCTGGACTTGCCCAGAGGGACCCTCAGAGGGTCCCATCCTTCCCCAAAGGACCTTGGTCCTGTCCCCAAGACCCTCCTGAGACCATAGTCCTGCCCCAGGGACCTCCCCAGAACCCTGGTCCCACCCCAGGAACCCTATGGGACCCCAAACCTTCCCCATGGACCCCTCAGGACCCCAGTCCTCCTCTGGGGACCCTCATGGGACCCCAAACCTTCCCCATGGACCCTTCAGGACCTGACGCCTTCTCTGGGGACCCTCATGGGACCCGACCAGAGCCACTTGTCCTTAAACCACCTCATGTCACCCAGTCACCCATAGGGCAGCACCCAGTGGGTCCTCCTATGGGGACAGGCGCCATAGTGTCC
>NW_010289472.1:0-281 GCF_000700745.2 Antrostomus carolinensis
CCCAAATCCTTCCTAGGCCCCCCCAAATCCTTCCTGGGACCCCCCAAATCTTTCCTGGGACCCCCCTGGGACCCCCAAATCCTTCCTGGGACCCTCTGAGCACCCTAGAGACCCCCCAAATTCTTCCAGGGACCCCCAAATCCTTCCTGGGATCTCCCAGAGCCCCTCAAATCCTTCTTGGGACCCTCCAGGGACCCTCAAATCCTTCCTGGGATCTTTCAGGGACCCCCAAATACTTTCTGGGACCCCCTTGGGACCCCCAAATCCTTCCTGGGATCCCT
>NW_010289473.1:0-4032 GCF_000700745.2 Antrostomus carolinensis
AAAGCAGTCTGAGATTCTATGATATGCAATAAATCTGCCTGCATCCTAGAGAAAAATCTATAGAACCAAATGGAGCATCACAATCTTGTGAAGTAGCTTATGAAACCACAAGAGAAAGGATTCCATCACCCAGAAAATCCATTCCAAAACAAGAAACAAACTTATGGATCACTTAGTCCTTCTGCGTACAGATTTGGTACAATGTCCTTCTCCCCAACCCCCTTATGACGGGAGCACCAGTCATCTCATTGACCTGATTTTTCAGAAACCCAATGAAAAAGTTCCATGAGGCTCTTTACCATTGGCCATGTACTCTGTCACAATGTAGATTGGCTGCTTCGTGACTACTGCATATAGCCGGACGAGTTTGTTATGCTGGAGCCTCTTCATCAAGTTTGCCTCTGCCAAGAAGGCATCAGGATCCATGCTGCCCTCCTTCATGGTCTTCACAGCCACCTTGATGTTGTTCTTGTAGTAGCCTGCAGAGAGATAATTCAAGAATTCTGAAGTCTCTGTGGATTCCATCAGGCCACACAATAAGGAACAGAAGAGCTTGTGGATCAGGGAGCAGAAAACCACAGTAACAACTTTTAATCTCCTAGTGAGAAACAAACAGTAAATCTCAGTGTTAGTGGGCTCTGAGCAACTAACTGACACGAGAGGAGAAGGTAGAGACATGGCACAACTATCAATCCATGTGACTTTGTCAGGGATCATCCCTGCTCTGGGTGGTGGACATCCATGCAATGAGCTCATCCTTGCAGCCCAGTAAGACTCTTTCTGGATGAAATCCCTGGGACCTCTAGCCATCTGGGTTCTGAAATAATCCAAACACCATCCAGAAAGCCAAGACTTTGCAGTCAGGACATGGACTCAGTCTGATCCTGTCCACAATCTCAATTGCTGAGGCAAGAAGCGACCACAAAGAGGACAGCAGAGGAAGCTGAGCTCACCCCATTTCCTCTCCCACTGATTAGCAGTGGGCAGGAAGGTGTAAGGGATTTGGATCTGGGTTATGAAGTGGAACAAGGAGGCAAAAAAAGTGGGCTAGTGTCACCCAGGTACCCTGCCATGTGTAACTTAGGAACCTACATCCATAACCCAGCATTCCCAGGAAGAATGAGAACATATCTCAGGAGATGAGGACATAGTTACTTCAACACTTCTCACATACATCTGCCATCTTTCCATCTCCTCTGTTTATATATATATTTTTTCCTGGAATGGAAGGAATTATACTCACCCATCCACACTTCCCCAAACTGCCCACTGCCAAGTTTCTTCACCAGCTTCAGAGACTCCCGTGGGATCTCCCATTCATCTTGTGCCCAGGGTCTCTGGGGAACCAGGGATATGCAAGGAACTGTGAGCCGCTGGCACAGGCCATCCCCCTTCTCTGTGTGAGGACAAAGCACAGGACAGTTCAATGGGATGGGCTGAACCTTCAGTCCCAGAGCTAAGCTCCTCCTCCATATACACATGCCAGGAAAATGTCAGCCCATGGGAAACCTCCACAACCACACAAATGTTTCAGACACAAGGACCAGGGCACCCAGAATGGACCCAATGAAAGGATAAAGCTCAAAGGAGGCCATAGAGGAGAAAATTCTCCTGCCCAGTGAGCCCAAACCCTGCTTCTCAAGCATCCCTTCTGCATAAGCCTTCAACATTCCTGATGAGAGACACTTGCTGGTCATAAGGCTGTGGGCAGAGATCAACCTTACAATGTCCTAGGGTGAGAGATAGAACACGAGTGCCCAGATTCTGTTTGGAGAAGCACACCTTGGCCATGGGAATGGATGGAGTGATGGTGGTGACTAGTAAGCCTGTTCTTCCTCTGTCCACACGCCCACCTTCTGCTAGGAGACAAACCCATTAGAGAAGGCAAACAACTTACGGCTGTAATGATGGATTAGCTCTGGCAAGCTGGAGAAAGTCATCCTTGGGGAGATGTAATACCCCCCACCATCTAAGGAGCGGATCCTGTAGTGTTTGATGATGTCCCCGTGAGCAGAGTCACTGTCTCTAACAGACAAGGAATAGGCACCTGGAGAATGAGCAGAAGAGTTAATGGTGAGAACAAGTAGGACCTGACTCAGGGAATAGATATGTCCCCTTTCCTCACCTGCTTGGAGCTGTAGACACCTCTCCCAGCCCTTCCTGATGCCTTCTCAGGGCAAGTCCCACCAGACTGCAAAGCTACAAACTTCCCTCTCTCCAAGGCAAGTGGGCAGGATAAAGGTACATCAGAGTTCAACTGTGTCTGTTGAGGCTTGGTTGAGTACGACTTGCCTATGCCATGGCCAACAGCCCCAAGGAAGCAAGATGGCAATCCATAGCACATCTCCAGCCAGTGCAATCAGACCCTTCTTAGGTCATGATGGTCTTGCCACAGCTCCACATCTCAAGTCTAAGCTCTGTCAACTTAGACTTGAGATGTGGAGCCTCATCTGGATGAAACAAGTGACTGCAGCCTCACCAGTTTGTACAAACACAGGACAGACAAGGAGATGAACCACCCTGTGAGCATGATCAGAATTGCAGTGAGTGGGAGAGATAAGGTCAAGAGATACATAGCCCTTCTCAGAATTATTCCAGGTCTCCATGTGTGGAATTAGTAATAATTCTGCACATGGAGACCTGGAATAATTCTGGAGGTGACTTAGAAATCTCTTTATACCTACATCTCAAGAGAAGATACAGTGTGAAGGAAGCTCTCAGGGCAGAGTGTGGTTGGTATGCAAGAGATCTTCTCCATGATAGCTCCCTAGGTAGAGTGGAGTGGAGACACCATGGCCATGCTCTGTGCAGAGCAGAGGGGAACTTGATGGTGCTGTGGAACTGATGAGTTGCATGGTCGCTACCCTGAGCCAGCAGTTTCTCATTGTTTTGCCAAAACCATGTCCTCGGTGGAACTTTGCTTATTAGAATGTCATTATAATACCAAACTACATCTCCACCCAAAAGCTACCTGCCTCCAAGGTGTGACCACCCCCCACTGAGCATATGCTCTGAATTTCCTCTGATCTAGACCTTTAAAAGCAAAGGAAGGAAATTTTACACCAATTATAATAAAGATATGTATGACTAGAGACACTCAAGCTCCACCTGAAAGTAAGAAAATAGTATAAGAATGGTCTAAGAGAGGGGGGATGTTAGGGAAGATACCATCACAGACAAGTTGGGAAGATACCATCATGAATTATCATCGATTTCTGGGACCAGTTGGTGGGCTGAGCCTCCCTCCCACCCCCTTAGTGATACCTATGGGGTGAGATTTGAACCTTCCTTGAGAAACTTCTTAGAATATCACTATAAAGTTGTTTTTTCTTATTGTGTCTGTAGATTTATGTTCTTGAGTACCTACACTCATTTTTGCAGACAGTACATTTATCACTGGCAATCCAAAAGAACCTGGACTCTGTTGCTTCAATAAACTGCCCCATTCATTAATCCAGTTGTGATAGTTCTCATTGATAGTCCAAGCGTGGCTGTGTAAGTTCATTTAAATGTGAAAGTCAATCCAGACATGAGAGTTCTCCTTGAATGTGACCAAGTGGCCGTGCTGGTTGATCTGAATGTGACTGGACTGTCGTGCTGCACTATTAGTGCATCCACAGCTGTGGTAGTTCAATATATTGAACCATATATTGGACTGATAATGTTGAATTTGGCATCACTCAAAACCTAAGCCCAGCCAACCCCAGCTCCTCTGAGATCTGAGGATAAACTGGAACTCAACGGGGGTTTATTTTCTGCCAAATCTCTCTGCCCTTTAACACAACACCATGTCCTTGCTGTCCTTTATAACCCTTGTGCCAAGGTCAGTGGTTCAACTGGGAGGTACAGGAGGGGGATGCAGGAGAAGTACCTTGATCAGCCATAAACTCATGACTGTGGCTAAACCACATCTAGATTCACATCTAGATTCAGGTGCCTTTGAGTTTAAGGTAGCTACGCACAGAATCACAGAATCACAGAATGTTGGCAAGGTAGCTACGCGCAGAATCACAGAATGTCAGGGATTGGAAG
>NW_010289474.1:0-202 GCF_000700745.2 Antrostomus carolinensis
CCCATGTGGGGCCCAGGGGACCCCAGACCCAGAGTGGGACAGGGGACATGGCTGCAAACCCACAGCTCTTTCCATCCATGGAATGATGCTGGATGGGTGACCGTCCTCGCATGGAGCCAGGGCCACCCATGGTCCACGTGCTCAGCTGGGGCTTCCTCGGTGGCCTGGGGACGTGGTGGCACTGCAGGGGGGGACATGGTGG
>NW_010289474.1:389-1083 GCF_000700745.2 Antrostomus carolinensis
TTTCCCCCCAGTGGCTTCATCCCACGGTTCCACATCACCCATCCCAGCCCACGGCCACCCCCCCTGCAAGCCAGGGCCTGGCCACATCCTTCCCCTGCCCACAAGCCACGTGGAGCATCAGTCCCCATGTGCCACCAACCTGGCGAGCAGCGGGGTCCAGCGCTGACTCACGTGCCACCATCCCACCACAACGACCTGTGGCACCAAGATCAACGTGTGGTACCCACCCCCCCTGCAAGCCAGGGCCTGGCCACATCCTTCCCCTGCCCACAAGCCACGTGGAGCATCAGTCCCCATGTGCCACCAACCTGGCGAGCAGCGGGGTCCAGCGCTGACTCACGTGCCACCATCCCACCACAACGACCTGTGGCACCAAGATCAACGTGTGGTACCCGGGTGAGAACCAGTCCTGGGGGAACACCATGGCCTGGCACAGGGGTGGGGAGAGCAGGGTCCCAGACTTCACAACCAGGAACAATAGTCCTGCTGCAAAACAGAAGCTGCGGCGTGATAAGCCGGCGGGTCGGAGGCATCCGGCGAGGCAGGAAGGAGCCCAGCAGAAGGAAATATTAAATAGAGCAATATAAACACGGCGGTGAGGAGAGCTCCACCCCGGCACAGCCCCCCCCTTGTAAGGGGTTACCGTGGGGTGGGGGGCTCAGAGCATCGGCGGGGGGGAGAAGAAGAGGTGACC
>NW_010289474.1:1308-1558 GCF_000700745.2 Antrostomus carolinensis
CCGGCTGCTGGAGGAGCAGCTCCAGGATCGATACAGCAAAATCATCACCCTCAGCGGGAGGAACATCAACCTGACACGTACCCTCAACGCCACCCTCAAGGAGAAACAAGGGCTCCAGGTCCTCGCCCAGAAGGTGCAACGAGAGTTGGATAAGTGTAATAGCACCCAGGCTCCCAACGCCATCCCCAAGGTGAGACCCCCCCCTGGGAAAGGATGGCAAACCCCCCACCCCACCACCACCACCACCACC
>NW_010289475.1:0-222 GCF_000700745.2 Antrostomus carolinensis
GCTGGCTGGCAAACATGCCCTCCTCGTTGGGGTATCCCGCTATTATGCAAGAGGAAGAAGAAGAAGACAGATCAGGGTAGGACATGTGGTCAGATCTTCCATGCAGGGCAAGAGAAGACTGGGAGAAAGGGTGCAAGCTCTGCGCGGTGGCATGGGGGCTGCGCAGGCAGCCAAAGAGCGTGTGATCCATGGCATGCAAGTCTCAGGTTCCAGGCAGGAGAG
>NW_010289475.1:378-636 GCF_000700745.2 Antrostomus carolinensis
CGATCGCAGATACCCCATGTCTTTAGCCTGAGTGGCCAGTCTCCGCTGCACACACGCCCGGACCTAGATGAGCCTTTCTCAGAGCTGCTCAGATGTCAAGAAGTGGGAGAGGTTGAAGCCAACAGAAGGTGGTCCCGGAGAACTGCTCGAAGGGGGAAACAGCTCGGAGAGGTTATAAATACAGTAGTGTGTAATGTGAGCTGGGGGCTGGCTTAGCAGCGCAGCGCTGACCACATGCGAACTCCCTCCAAAGCGCCA
>NW_010289476.1:0-41192 GCF_000700745.2 Antrostomus carolinensis
CACCACTACCAAAGCTGCCACCACTGAAACCAACACCACCTCCACCAAAGCTTCCTCCATAACCACCACCAAACCCACTCCCACCTGACCCAAAGCCTGTTCCCCTGCTGCCACAGCTCATTCCCCCTCCGTAACCACCACCGCTCATTCCTCCTCCGTAATAACCACTGCTCATTCCTCCTCCATAACTACCGCGCCTGATCTTTCCGTAACTGCCACCGCTAGCTCCCCCGCCACAGCTGCTCCTGGAACTTCCTCCGCCACAACTGCTGCTAGAAGTCCTGCCACCACCACTCATCCTAGAAGTGATTCTTCTTGAGGAGGCAGTAAGTATTCCACTGCCTCCTCCTCCTCCACCTCCGCTGCCACCGCTGCTCCCTCGCAGGCAGCTTTTGGAGCTCTGCTTGGAGCCACAGCTCATCGTGGCAGCAGGTTCAAACTCCAAGCTGGTCTTACAGTTGTTCTGGAATCATAGTTCAAACTTCCACCCTGCCTGGTCTGCATTTATACCTGAGACAGTGGGTGTCACCATCCCAGGGAGCTCCTTCTTTCCATGTGCGTTTGCAAGCCGTGGTTTTTCTGCCAAGGGTAATTTGCCGAAGGGAGATGTCTGGCAGTGTCAGGAAGCTTAACCCACACTCAAGGTGTTCGTGACCGTTTGTTTATTAATACAAAACATGTAATTTCTATTGGGTGGCCCTGAATTAGGCAGATCTTTTCTGTGACCTAGTCCCCTGACTTCCAGCCATCTGATGTAAACTCATCCCACTCACCTCATCCTGTTCACATCTCTCTCAGCACAACAATAAACCCTCATAATATGGGACAGTCATGAACACCATTGGCTCTCCTTTAATGCAGCCATTCCTCACGCTCTTTGCCCTTCCAGATGTTTGTCAAGGAATCCCAGCTGATATTTTTTATACTTAAGCAATATTTGAGTGGGCTCTGATTTATGGTTATCTGATGCTGGATGCTCCTCATTTCGAGTCCTTTGTTGCTTGATGCCTTTCGAAAACATATTGCAGGATGGCTTTTGTAGGTGCACTGAACCAGTCTGACATCTTTGCAATTTCTCATAAAAACTTGGCGAACATTAGCAAATATCATATGTGTCATCAATTTATTCCAAACATACACCTACAATTATGTTTTATAAATAACAATTTAATTATGAAAAATTGACTGAGAGCTGGAAAATAGCTCTGTGTAAGACTGCAAGGGAAGGAAGAGTGAGAGGTTGCTGCAGGGAATAACGCTGCGTGTGCTCAGACCAAATGCAGTTACAGGGTGGTCGAGAGACCTGGGAAAGCATCCTGGCTGGGGGCTAGGCTCTCCTGACACGTCTGTGAGTATGAGAAGTGATGTTCTCCCTCCTCTTCATGGATTTCAAAATTTCAGTCAGGATGTTTTCCTTGCACAGCGCAAATACAAACATACTTACTCGGAGGAGGGAGGTTATGGTATTTCTGAGGTGGGGTGACAATGTGGAAGATGCCACTGTCAATTCATGTGGATTGAACAAAAATAAATTAATGTGTTTCAAAGTTATTCCCTGTGCTCACAGTTCCTGCCTGGTTGCAGAGAATATGCAACTGCAGGAGCAAAAAGCAAATGAAGGATGCAGTTCTCCAAAGCCTCTGTTGTTTATGTGGATTTAAGGAGGATGTTTAAGGAATTCTCTATTTCTGGAAATCTCTTCAATAAAAGATAAGCATTTGTTTAAGAAATTCAAGAAAGTGTATTGTATGAACTGCAATTAAGCTCATGTGGTTATTTTTTGGGATTAAGTCAATAGGTTGTACATAAAAAGAACATTTCCCCTCCAGTTTTGTTTTCCATTCATGGCCACAGCGTGACCACAAGCAGGAACTGTTTGTTATCTTGCATCTTCTTTTTAGATCGTCTCTTTTTCAAAGACGTCGCAGTGGATAGTTCAGCTGAGCTTGTGCCTTCTGAGCTCCCACAGCAACCTGAGCCTCAGACATGTGGAATTTCATTCCTGACTGCCTCTCATGTCTGTCCTCCTTCCCCGGCACATGATGTTTAGCACAATGCTCTGTGTTTGCTGTCATGTGTGGTGGGATGAACACTGGTGTGACATCCAGCTTCCGGTACTGACGGGGTGTAGTGCTCTGGTCTTGCTCAGCCTTTGTGCTGTTGGCTGGTGCTAATTTAGAGGTTTGTATGTTATGATTTATAGCAAGTGTTTGTGGAAACATCTTTTTATAAACACCCCTCCCAGCACACCCTCACCCACACAGCAGGACACACCTAAAGTTTCATCCTCTGCTGGATTTCATTTCTGAAATGTCTGAGGCAGCGAGGCCTTCTCGGGCGTGTAGACATTTAAATGGCTCACTACAAAACTCAGTGGAGTCCAAGTCATTGTTTTAGCTTGTTCCAGTGAGAAATCCTTTTCTCTTGAAGTGCCCAAAAATCTCTTCTGTACTGACAGCTACTCTGGCTCATGAAACTGTTTGGGTTACGTTCTGTTTAACTGTTGTCTGCCAGTTGCTGACACCCATGTTATAAGGACGAATTCCCTGGGATTTGTGCAGGTAACATACCTCAAGAGTGAAGATTAGCTCCTTAAAAAAGAATCCTGATGGATTCAGTGTAGCTGGAAATGACTGGCCAGGACCAGAGATACAGAACCAGTGGTTCCTGAAAGAGTTGTTTGATTTCAGTTTGCTGTAAGACAGCAGCTGTTTCACAAGGTGGTAGTTTTTTCTGCAGTTATGTCTCATAGGATTGTCCAGGCATTTGCAAGCATAGTGAGCTAACTAGATCATCTTAGATGATAACATTTCCAGCAAAACCTAGAGATAATGCTGCAGAAGAGAACCTGGAGGGCTGGGAAAACCTCAACAGAAGAGAGATTTCAATGAACTCTGCAGGTGCTGTAAAGTAGCCCATTAATACCTGTGAAATGGGACAGTGAAACGTTGGGAAATCTTGGGCTGGTGCTGCTTCTTGCAGCATCAAGCTGCTGCTCCACAAACACATGAAGGCACGTCCACCCTAAGTCAGTGTGCCCTCTGCTCTCACACCCTGGTGCAGTGAGCACAGGGAGCCGTGGAGGGTTCCTCTGGCATTGCCCTGACTCAAAACCACCCTGCAGCGCTCCCTGATCCAGCGCTCAGCACCAGCCGAGCATCTGAATCCACTTTCCTCTACTTGCCCACCTCAGTGGCTCACCAGTGCTGGAAACAGGCCCTGACACATCTCCTGGCCACAGTGAGGACAGGGGTCTGGGGCTTTTTACCTGCATCAGGCAGGTACCCTCAGAGCTGAGAGCTTAATGGCATTCAGGAAAACCTGCCCTTGTGCATTGGCTGAGGTGCTTCAGATCACAGCCAAAACAGGGGGGTGGAGGAGGAGGAAGATGCCTTGGGGGCAGATGACACCATAGTTGTTTGCAATGAAGCCTCTTCCCTTTTCCTGTGATGAAACTGTTGGGAGCTCCTGCCCAGAAGAACCTGGTGGGCTATTTAAACCCGGGAGGCTCGCCCAGCGTGGGCAGGAATTCACCCACTGCACCTAAATGGCAGAATTACCCCGTGCTCCACGCAGCACAGCCGAGCCTGGGAGACAGTGAGGGCTCTTCTCTTTGGGGGTGTGTGGCAGCAGCAAGGGGTGAGGCTGAAATGGCCTCTGTGGCAGGCTGGGGTGGTGGCACCACGATGGGTGTGTGGGCTGAGCACACACGAGCTCCTACCAGCTCCCGTGGCACCGGCTTTCCTGGGCTCAGTGTTTGCATCCTCCTTTGGACTGAGGCTGCTGAGCACATTTGTAGGGGGACAACCAGACCGTTACCCACACTTTAGTGCTTTAGTGGTGATGAATCCTCTTCCATCCTTCCTACCTCTGGTCAGTTCTTGTCAGGAAAATTCAATTTGCTTATGTTGTTACACAGAGAAAAACTATGGAAGATCTGTCTGGGGAATATGATTCATTCTCGTAATTATACATTATAAACTAACTGCCATTATATAATTATCAAGCAATTGTATTCACATCAGATAATCCCCTAGAACAATACTTCTCCATAGTAAAGAAGAAAGCCAGTCCCTGAAGTATGACTGCTGGAGGGAGAACACCAGTCTCGCTCTGAGGATATGCACTGCTCTCCCTTGATTCAGATTAGTTGAAACATATTATGGGTCAGTCATGTTTATATTTAATAGTGGATTAACTGAGAGTTCTAATCAAAAACTAATTCCCACCTAACGATTCCCAATTGTTTATTCTGTAACGAGGGCACAATGTGCTTTGGAATCTTTTCATCCAGAAACATCTGGGGTTGGAAATGTTCTCGGCATCAACTACTTCCAGTGAAAAGTAGGACTTTCTCTAAAAGCATCTCTGTAATTAGGAATAGTTCTGTCAAAAACCTGTGCCCCGTTCTTCTCCCAGCAGCGGGACACTCGGCCCATGGGCTCAGGTTTGTTCCCACAGCAGCTGGTACAACCGTCCTGGACCCCAGCGCCCAGGGGGAGCATCCTGAGATATTTTTAGCATTGCTCAGTACACAGGATCTATTGTTCATTCTGTTTCGTTCTTCCTGTGTGTGTGTATGGCCACAGCTCATCAAACCAAGCAGTGGTGTGTTTTTAGAGCTCAGTGCAATTCTGTGGAAATCATCTGCATGTGGTCATTCCCTGTGTGCTGAACACACACAGGCTTTTTGAAGTGAAGGCTTAAAAAATATCTGTTTTGAAATGAGAGAGTCAGTCAGTCCCCACCTCTCCTGCACTCTTCTGCCAGACAGGGTGTAAATCTTGGCATCTGCCCACACCCTGAGATGTGTGGTCTCAGGGACCATCCCTGGAGAGTATCCTTGTTGTGTCTGATGGTCCTAACACAGCACATTCACCCACCTCCCAGTTAAAACTGGACTGCAGCCCTGGGAGGTGATGGTGTAAGGGTAGGCAGCAGTGTCCAACCCAGCAAACAGCTCTCCTTTAGGAAAAGAACTAGTTCTTGTATACATTATACTTGATCTGTTACTCATTCGTTATTGCAGAGACTAGTACTGATGCAACATGAAAGGGCACCTTCAAAAGGTCCACCACCCAATGGAATGATGATGATGATGATGATAGGAACAGTCATTAGGTGAGTCAGAGCTGCAAGAGACTTGCAGAGTACAAACCCTTTGGTTGGGAACTCTGTCAGTTTGGCTCTAACAGCCCCTTGCACAGCTGAGTCTCTGGGCTCTCAGCAAGGGCTGCTGCCTTGGCAAGGTTTCCACCAGCAAAGGGTCTACCCTGCATCTCTGCCATTGGGACACAGTTACAACCCCTCCGGAGAGCCTGGGTTTCACTGTGCTCCTGCCTGACAACATGCAAAATATTCCAGTCCCGTGTGAAAAACATTAGCAGGTATTAGCACAGGGGTGCAGCGAGCTCAGGCTGTGTCTGCTCTGTGCCCCTCCACAGCCGGGAACACAGCGGGGGGCTTGGCAGAGGAGGGAGGAAGCCTGTGTCCTCTCCTGCCACAGTCACACACCAGTCGTCACACACCAGTCAGGTCATGGCAACCTCACCACGAGGTGACCGTTGAATGCCGGTGAGCGAGCTGGAGCGAGGTGTCAGGGCTGACAGCTTGTTTGTTTCCAGCTGGCGGGATCTCCCCACACACACCACAGACATGACTTCAGCTGGTTCTGCTGGAAGGAGACAAGCAGAGCGGGGTTTGCCCACGCCCATCCCGGGCACCCTTCGGCAGTGTCGGAGAGAGCCGGGTGCCCTCTAGAGAGAGGGCCTCTCTGCAGCCCTGGCCCAGGGCCTGTGCTCTCCCTCTCCTGCCTCTCCAAATACCGAGCAGTGAAACGCAAAATGGGTCTGAATCGCTCGGCCCCGTGGGCGCCGGGATGGGCAGCGGCAGGAGGGATCGCAGACACGTCAGGGGACTGGCCGGTGCAGGTGGCCCTGGTCAGTGCTGACATTAACTCCACGTTGTGTAGCATTATGTTTTTATATCATATTATTTTAATGACATATTATTGTACCTTTGTTATAGAGTCTAACAGCAGCTTCCATTTAGCCACAGAGTAGCCAAACTTATCTGCAAATCCCGGCCTCTTAGTAAAATGTAAGTCCTGCTTGAAGCAGCGGGTCTGACCTCAGCCCCACGTCCTGCGGGGACACACTGGGGACCCGACCTCAGCCCCACGTCCTGCGGGGACACACTGGGGACCTGACCTCAGCCCCACGTCCTGCGGGGACGCGCTGGAGACCCGCCCGAGGATGGTGCCAGAGCAGGCGCTGGGGAGCAGGAGACTGGCAGGTTGGCTTCGTGTGGACCCGTCCGTTGGGAACAGCTGACACCTTATGGAGAGATCTGGGAAGTACCAGGATTCCTCCTCTGCTGGTATTTACCGCCACTTTCTCCATTTCCTTGTTCTTTGGCACGAGCAGCATTTCCATGTAATGATAGTTTATTATTCCAGCTCCTCTAAGTTTTTATCTGAAATCCAAACCAGTGCTCATGAAAAGCTTTTTGCTCGAGTCTGGCTACAAGCTGGCTGACTCCCAGTTTGCACTTTGTTCTCAAACAAACACATGTTCAATTTCTCTTTCCTCTGGAAAAAGACAAAACAAACAAACCAAACCAAACCAGTATAAATATTTTCACAAGTGCTTCAGGTCAATATTTCCTTATGTGGTTACAAGAGGGAAATGCCAGTTGGTGGCATTTAGAAAGTGAAAGATGCTGAATTCACAGGGTTTTGGTGAGAAACTGTCACTTGAGGGAGGATTTGGCTGATGCTGTTGAGCTGAAACCCTCAGCGGGGAGGAGCGAGCAGCCAGGGCACGGGCAGAACCCGAGTGTTTTGGATGAGGGTTTGTAGAACACAGGCAGCTGCCAGGGAGAAATCACAGTCTGGGAAGAGCAACATGGCAAAGGCGGCACAAGAGCGGAGATGGTGTGTGAGCTGCTGGCATCAACCTCTTCCTCCCGTGGTGCACATCAGGCAGAACCTGCTCTCAGTCCCTTCTGCTCGCCTGTCTTTTCCAGGTGCTGGTTCCACCAGAGGCCGTCCCAGGAGCGCTGCAGCAGCAGCTCTGGGCCAGGAGCCAGTGATGCCTCTCCCAGCTCTGCCTCCTCCTCATCCCCACTGCTCCTCGCCGTCCTGTCCACCAGGGATCAGCCTTGTTGCTTCTCTGCTTCAAAGCCAAAATACCATCGTCCCTCTGCTCCATCCCCATCTCCCTGCTGATTGCAGCCCATAAACTGACCATGAGCAGAGCCACAAGTGCTGTTCTTCCACGTGCGGTGCGCTTGCTTTTATGATTCAGATAGTTTTTAATTTCTCAGCAGAGGACTGCAAAATATTTCACATGTGTTCAGGTGTGAGAAGTGTTTGTGCCATGTTATATTGGCTACAAAAAGAGCTTTCAGGTCACCCGCTTTTTCCATCCTGTCTCTGCACAGCTATGGATGTCCAGCCATCTCTGTGCTGTCTCAAGAGAAGAGCAGATTCATGATAAAATCGGAATGCTGTCACCTCAGCACCTGCTCTAGGCTCTGCTCACAGTCCCCAGGAGGAGGGGCACAGCCCCTCTCCCCAGCATTTGCTCTGCAGAGCGGCAGACCCGCTCAGACACGCTTACGTGACAGAAGTCCAGGAGACACCTCCCTCCCCCCAGCCAACTGAGGTGTAGATCTGCTGAGACGTGTGTGACTGACATCGTACTCCCCAGCATCACAGGGTTTAGTGCCTGACACATCTGGAGAGCAGCTGGAGATGTGCACCAGGGCTGGCTGCCAAGCCAATAACTGTGTATGGATATACCCCACCCTGAGCTTGCTTCTCCACTGACATTTCTGCACTGATCTCTCTGTTCTCCTTTCACTGACAGCCTCCAGCTCCACTCGTTCCCTGCTTTGTTGTTCTGCAATGAATTTAAGCAAAATGCTCTCTGGGAAACACACAGGCATCTGCCTGAACTGGCTGTTCATGGAGATCCCAGAGGATGTCCTGCAGGAACGGGCAGTGTGTGCTGCAGGCTTTGACAGGGAGGAGGTGGACAACACCCCCAAGGTCAGCGAGGCCATTCTCTGGCTCCCACTGGCAAAGCAGCTTTGTTCCCAGTGAAGTATGATCCTGACCAGTTTAGGTGACCCTTGTGCATGGATCAGCACCTGCTTTTCTAAAGGAACTCAGTTTCCAGACACAGGTTTCTTGATTGCATCAGGCAGAAGCAAAGTTTTATTAGAGAAGTTTTTTCACCAGCAGGTACATTATGATCCTGACTAACTCAAGTAACTTCTAGAGATTACAGCATTACAGAACAGAAGCAGAACAGAGAAGAAGGTGGCCCTCAGGGGGCCTCTTTAGAGGCAAAGCGTCGCTGAGTTACTTCTACTTTCTCTGCATAGAAGCGTGCAGTGAACATGGAGTGTTCTTGTTTTGTCTGTGGGTTTCTCTGTGTGTCATCTTCTAGTCCATTCCTCCTCAATCACAAATTCTTCTGCAGGTCACTGGAGAAAAAAATGGAGCAGCATTATTTGATTGGAACAGAGAGAAAATCCTTCAAATAACAAAATGTTCTCTCTATGTAGTGCCTGTATTTCAAAAATACACTCTGCTAACAAGAGCAGTTGGCAGCCCAGGAAACCCCAGAAATTCCCTAAATAATTGGGTTTAATGGAAACTTGCACTTTTAAAGATGTAGATTTGCTCTTCTTTTCACTCCTCACAGACTCTTTTGCTGAGGTCTGTTTGGCTGGCTTCTTCTTTACTCTGCTTCCAGACCTTTGCTTTATGCTCGTTTCCCTGGCTTCTTTTACCCCTCCCCACTGCTCCCTCTTGTCTCTCATTTGCTCTCTGCTCCCCACATTCAGCCAGAGCTCTCTTTGAACCTGTTTCTTAGTGACACAGCCAGTGCTGAGCTGTAGTCGGATCCCTCATCACAGATCATACCTGTAGCACAGTAACTCTCTGAGAACACACCAATAACGTGTCCTGGGAGAGTGAGTTGTGTCCTGGCCTTATTACAAAGGAACCAACTGAAAAAACCAGTTTGCATTTTGTGGGAGCACCGCTCTTACCTTGTATATCTCCAGTCTTGCAGGGCGGGACCTGGGGCTGGCAATGGGAAGTTGAAGTCGTAGTATAGGTGTGGCTTGTCCTAATGACTCCTCCTCCTACACCAGTTCCTACTCCGATTCCTCCTCCATGACTAGTGGGATAAATTTGGTGAAAGAAATAGGGAACTTTAGAACTTTACATGACACTAACGAGGGCATAAAGTCTCAAACTATGTCTTTTACAGGGGCTTGGGTATTTTACATCGCGTTCTTTTTTCATTTGCAGAGTTACTCTGCATTTGTGCCCCGTTTGGCACGGAACTGCAATGCAGTGTTGCAATTAATTCTTATTCTGACAGTTCTTACCCATCTACTATAGAAAGGAGATTGTTATGAACACTGACATAATGCTAGCAGTTAGGATGTTGTAACTGGCAGTTAAAATATTTGGTTTCTCTGCTTTGCAGCTCTCAGAGAGTCACATTTAGTTCAGATTTGAATGTTATGGGAATATTTGAATCACAGGGAAGTTGCTCGTGAGACAACTTTTTCATCTCAAAGAGAGCATTAAGATGGACTAAAGAGTCTGTTGGACTCTTAGTAGTGCACATCCTAGATATTTTCATTTATTCTCTAGTGGATTTAGAGATCTACATACATAAGGTCCTGCTGTCCTCCTTCCAACAAGCACCGATAGGTCTGAATCTCCTGCTCCAAACGGCACTTGACGTCCAATAAGGTCTTGTACTCTTGGTTCTGACACTCTATTTCCGCTCTTATTTCAGCCAGTTGCTGCTCCACGCATGTGATCTGGTTCTGTAGCTCCCCGAGGAGGGTGTTGTACTGACACTCCGTCTCAGCCAGGGAGGATTCCAAATTATTTCTCTGAGAAACAAGACAACCAAACAAATGAAACAGCATTCACTGAAGTGTCACTCTGGAGTTTATTATTTCCAATAAAAGATGAAAGAGCTGTTCACCACTGTCAGCCTGGTTGGTGGGTCTGGCTGCTCAGGTTAAGAAATCCAGCAAGAACCAGGTCACAGCTCTGAGTAAACTCATCACTTACCTGGCTGAGCTGAGCTTGGAGATCGATTTCCAGGGCTTGCAACTGGCGTCTCAATTCCGTAACCTGGTTGTTGCACGTCTCCACCTCCTGACCGCTTGTGATAACCTCCCGATTCACCTCCTCAATCTGGAAATCAATCAGAATAAATCAATAAATAAATCAATCAATCCAGAATAAAGAGCTTCAGAGAATATCTGTGTGAATTGGACTTGCTTTTACAGAAACAGAACAGTGAGGAGCTAGCAAAAAGGAAAGTGAGCAGGGCGAGTTCTTCATGCGCTGGGCGTCAGCTGCTGCCTCTTTTTATTAATCACATTAACCTCGTGGCTATTCAGACTCTTTAATCCAAATGTGGAATATCTGAGTTCCAACAACACACCACAAGGCCTCGCGGCAAATGTGGCTGTTCCAGATGGGACATAACAAACTGGTCAGACAGGGCTGTGTCTCCTGTGGAACACAGGCTGTAATGATCTCGGGCTTCACTGTAAAGGCAGAACTGCTTATTGTCTCCGAGTCTGTTTTCTGACACTCTCCTGTGCCCTGAGATGTGCCCATCACTTTGTTTTGCAGCAGGAGTGTGTCGCTCACCTTGCACTCGTACCAATCCTCAACTTCCTTGCGGTTGCGCGCTATCAGTGTTTCATATTGGCATCTCAAATCCTCCAAGATTTGCCTGAGATCTGGTCCAGGGCAGGCATTGACCTCCACACTCACGTCTCCAGTCGACTGTTTTCTCAGGCAATTCATTTCCTGGAAATACAACCCAGATCAGACACACAGCAGCTTTGGGAAGGCAGCACAGCAGGGCTTGGTGGCCAAGAACAGCACTCCCAGCCAGGGATGCCTCCCAGCTACGGCTGAAAAAAGCTCTGGAAGATGATGCAAGCGTTTTCCCCAACAAATCTGTTGGGTAATTTCTTTTCTCATCCACTGGAGTCAGCAGCAACTTTCCCCCAGCTCCGGCACTGCTAGTGCCAGCGCGGCCCCGAGAGCCGCAGCCGGCTCTGCCAGAGCTCCCGCACCACCCACGAGGCAGCCGGAGTGTTTGATGGGAAACCTGTGGTGTGAAAGTGCCTGATCTTTACTTTCAATTTAGATCAGATTTGTGTAGGCAAAGTGTTGTGTCAGGGCCGTGGTGCTCCTAGGGGAGGGAAGGACCCTACCTCCTCGTGGTTCTTCTTCAGGCAGCAGAGCTCCTCCCGCAGCGACTCCAGCTGTGCCTCCAGGTCAGACCTGCACAGAGTCAGCTGGTCCAGGACTTGGCGGAGACCGTTGATGTCAGCCTCCACGCTCTGGCGCAGGGCCAGCTCCGTCTCGTACCTGGGTGGTGCAAGAGAGCAGAAATTCAGAACAGTACCATCTCACATGTGCTCCATTTACTGCAAAGATCTCCTTCCCTTTCCCACCTCCCTGTCTGAGCTGTATCTTGTTGTCCCAGCAGACTGTGCTGTGTGTTCCGTTCCTGCACTGCACTCGCTGTCTGTTAGGTGAAAGCTTTTCTTCCTCATCCCTCTATTTCATGCTCCCGACCGCTGTGTTTGATACCGTTTCTGTTTTGCTGATCCCAATCTGCACTGGTGGCTGATGGAAATTTGCCAACTCTACCACTAAGGACCACTCCCTCCAAAGCCAGTCCCCAGCCCTCACCAACAAACACAGTTGCCAAATGTTTTACCCAAGAGCACTAATTAAGGGGGGGGCTGATAACCAAGAGTAAAATGCATTTCATCACCCCCTCCTCTCCTCGTGCGGTGCTGTGGTGAGACTGGTCTGAAGTCTCTACTGGGGGCACGGAGCCTCCCCAGTAAGATGCACAGCAGCAGGGAGGAGGCACACAGGGACACTCACTTCACTCGGAAGTCGTCAGCAGCCATCCTGCTGTTATCAATGTCCAGAATGATCTTGTTGTTATCAATGGTTGCGCAGACAATCTGGAAAAGAGCAGAACGTGAGAGGTGTCTCACTCCTCTCCGCTGTCACAGTTTATAGATGTGTCCAGGTTGCAGTTAGGCTGTAAGGCTTTGCAATTTCCTTTTTCTGTTACCTTCTGACTTAAGTAACCTTGTTCCTTGAGCAGAGCAGTGGCAGGAGGTCAATATGCCTCCTTAACTCCCAGTCAGTAAAGAAAAGAGGTCGACTGTGTAAAGGCTGTGACTTAAAGAGTTGTGGGATGGGACTTCCCAGTTTCAAGGTCTGAAGGCAAGTTCTAAAGAAGCTTCACAAAGAAGTGAACCTAAAGAACCTTTCTTGAGACGTTAAGTCTCCACTGACATTCAGGCTGTCAAGTTCTTGGCTTTGAGCTTAAGGATCTTCAGGGAAGATAGTTGGAAGATTTCTTTAAGCCTTAAGATCAGCCAGAACTTGCATTATGGTCGTATTAATGTCAGGCTCTTTGTGCCACTGCAGCAATCCATTTTAAATACTCAACTTTTCTCACCTAGAATTTATAAGGTTTCATTTGACAGAGCATTTGATATCTATGTTCTGTAATTCTCTTTGCTTTGCTCTTGCTGGGGGGCTGACACCACTACATTTCCTCAGAGCACACTTGCTAATATTATGTTTATAATTGTGTAGTCAAAACACAGTGTACCAAAGCATCCCTTTCCTTTTTAAGAGCATTATCCCACCCGTATCACCTTGCAGCATGAATCTTAAATATGCACCCACACAGGGGAACTGGCCAAGATTTATGTTTGCAAAGACATTTAACAGCAGCAAAGTTACCTCTGACAATTGCAATAGGTTCTAAATACAAATCCAGAAATAAGCTCTAAGCAGAGAAGGAACATCTGAAAAAGGGAATTACCTGATTTTGAAGATCTTCGATTTCCTTGTAATAGCAGCTGTAGTCCCGGGGCTCACAGGAGAGGCCCTGTGTAGCATACCACTCCCTGATCCTGCACTCCAGCTCAGCATTCTCCTTCTCCAAGCACTTCACCTTGTCCAGATAGGAAGCCAGGCGGTCATTGAGATTTTGCATGGTGACCTTCTCATCGCAGGATGAAAGCAAACAGTCGCCACCAAGACCACCAACAACCACACCGCCTCCGAGACCAAAACCAAGGCCATTGCCATAGCAGTTGCCACCTCCATAGCTCCCACCAGCCAAGCTACCAACACTCAGTCCCCCTCCATAATTCACTCCACCGCAGTAACTCCTTCCAGAAAAACCTCTGCCACTGCCTATCCCATAGGAAGAAATCCGTGCTCCACCACCACCACCAATGATACAGCTGCCACCACTGCTCCTGCCTTTGCTAGACACAGTAATAGTCTCCTTAATATTGCAACTCATGGCGACAGCAGTTGGAAATGCAAGCAGAAGCCCAAAGCAAGATGCACAGCTTGATATTAAATCAGACTGCGAGTTGTCTGTTGCCACGAAACCCTATTTATACCTTCCACAGTGGGCGTCACCACTGGTTCTTCTTCCCATAAGGCTGGCTACTCTAGCCATTGGTGCCAAGAATAATTTCTCAAAGGGAAGTTTCCTTTCAAGAATCCTGGTCAACAAGGAAGGTACTTTACATGTCTCTTGCTAATTTCAAAAATACATTAGCAATAATGTTTTATGAATCATCAGCTTTTTGTTTATGATGCAAACTTTACAACACTAAGCCAGGAAAAACACTGTCCTAAATTATATACCAGGAAGAAATCATTAAAGGTTATTGCATCAAAGAGCTCTTTATCTCTCATTAATTTATTTTCATTTTATTTTGAGTTGAACAAGCAGTTTTCATGCAAGGTGCTGATGTTGGAATATGTAAAATGAAAAAGAAAGAATAAATACGAAGTTTGACTCTCGAATGATGTATGAGGAATGATGTAAGAACTTTGTGGAAAGATCAGAGACACAGAGATTAACCTTTGAGTCTCTGCATTGGCAAAATGACAAATCCAGAGCACTGTGCTACGAGACAAGCGAGACCTTGGAGTGATGTCTTAATGGACATGAATGAAAGGTTCTTCCTGCATGATCGTGGCTCTCCAGTCATTCACAAAGGATTTCTTTCTTTATGTGGAGAGTGTAAAGTAAGGTAAAAGTGCTGTCAATATTTCCTGTTCTTCAGTGAAAGATATTTCTGCAGTTTCCATCATTATGGACAGGGATTGTTGCTGGGGACAGGTGGGGGGTTTGAAACAGTGAAGGGGAGTGGAAAAGTCCTGTGGGCAATTTCTCTGCCAATTTGTGCTGCATTCTAATAAGAGGTTTGGGACTCCTGTCCTAGGAAACAGAAAGAGTTGCTGACACAGCTGGCAGAGCCTTCGTTACCCAATACATTTCTACCCTGGCTTGGAGAAGATGGGTTACATACAAACTAGAGGTTCTTCTCTCTCACTAGCACCTCCAAATCTTAACTAGGCAGAGAAATTAAGAGGGAAGAATCCTTTCACTCTTCTGACATCAAAATTCAAGCTAAGCTCATTTTCATGGGATGTTTTGCTAAGACTCAAGAGCAGTGGCCTCCTCTTGAGGGAGAACCAGTTCCTGCTGGTCATTGAGCAAGAAACAGGCGTTCCACAGCTTTCTGAAACTAACCGTTCATGGTAGGAAATCTCCGAGCCTGCTTCCACAGAGAACAAGTGAGTTCGAACTCCTGCTCAGATCCTCACCCCATGTCAGGATTGTGGATTGGATTAGCTATTATTATGGCAAGTAAATAATCCCACTTAGTGAAGGACTGGCTTATCCCAGTATTCATGGATTTGACCATCATTTTATTGCTCTTAACTCTTCTTAATTCTGCTGAAAAGATGCCTCCCCTTATCTCTGCATCCTTGGATGTTACTTATCCAGCAAAAAAAATCTCCAGCGGGCTGGAGACAGAGGCGTGGAGACACTTGCTCAAGTGATTTACCCAAAGACAAAGAGCATGCCTCTGGCAGAGTCTACAGTTGAACCTGGGTTTGCTGTATCAGACTGCGGTGTCTGACTGTCAGCTTGCCCTGCCTTCCAAGTTGTGCTCCACTCAGTCCCTAAACACAAAGGAGCAAAGCTCAGAATAGGTAAAAACTCTAAGAAAGTGGTTGTGCATAGGAAGGAATACCTGGATTTCATTACGAGGACTGGGGAACGTAATTGGAGTCAGGGTGTGGTGGCAAGAATGAACCGAAACTGATGTAATAGCTCATGGCTGGAAGCTTTGCCTGTCCTGAATGTGATTCTTCAGGAGTTTCCCAACAGCTGTGTGCAGCATCTTTTCTGAGTGAGCACACATTCCTCTCTGTGCTCCACAGTTATCATTTCAGCACATCAGGATAACGCAGGCAGAAACACGGAGTGACTTACTCCTCTGTGGGAGCGGAGGGTGTCTGCGTGCCTGTTGTGATGATTATTGCGGGGAGCAGAGACGATGGCTCCTGCTCTTCTGAGATACATCGGTCCCTCGTGGGCTGTAGCTTTATCCATTCGACCCACCTCTGTCTGCTGTGGCCCTCACCAGGCACCTTGGCTCAGGACCCTCTCATGGCACACGCTTGCTCTCTTTCTTGCTACTTTTCCTTTTTGTCTGCAGGAAATGGCTGCACTAGTTAAGCTGAGACAAAATTAAATAATTGCTTTGAAGACCTTAAAAAAATAAATGAAACTTTCCCTGCTGTTTTTGTTTGGTTATTTGAACTCATAAGTTTCCTGGGTCTGTCTCATTAGCACAAAGAACTATGGAAATCTCATGGAAATGTAGTTTCCAGCCCAAGGTTTGCAAGTCCATAATTTGCAGCTCTTTAATATGTGGGTTGTTTCCAGGGTGTTTTCTGCTGGGGAGCTGTTTATCACAAGCTACCTTCTCATGCTTTCCAGACACATCCCAACTTGTAGGCCCACAAACAACATCACAGTGTCTTAGGAGCTGAGTCTGTACACCCCTGGGGGCTTTCCACAGGCAGATTCATAAAGTCTGGATCATTAGAGTCCTTCTGGCCATGTCATTAGGTGTCTTTCACCTCTCAGGAATTTAGGACAGACAGCTCCTTCATGAAAATGTGTGCTTTGCACCTGCTGGACCTGGTGGGAAGGGTGGGAAGGCTTTTGATACGAATACAGGGAATGAGATGAAGCAGCTAGATGTCAGTAGCAGTTCGCAAGAGGAGACTAGCCCAGACCTGGTGGGAATCAGTTGGGGCTCCAAGAAGAAAGTGGGAAGCTTTTCTCTCTTGTAGGTAGCCTACAGTTTTCCAAGACTGAAAACTGGAAGAGCATCAGTACAGGAACTTTATATTTTTAGAAATGAGAGTGTGGGGACTGGTAGACTGGGAAGGATTGGGGCCAGAAAAGGCAGCAGTGGGTTATCTTACTTCTTTCTTTGCACTGAACAAGACAGGAGAAGACAAGGGGAAAGGAAAAGGGAATGATTTCCTTTCCGACTTCTCAGCCAGAGCTCTGGGAACAACTGGGACCTACACAAAGGGATCCAACCAATGCAAATTTCCCATTATAACCATAAGTATCTCTTTTGATCTCTTGTGAAGCATTGGCCTTATGTGTCTACTGAGGGCTTTCTGCGTCAAGTCTGTGACTTTCTGTAGGGCTGGAACAGATCTTTAAAGGGGACTCGATTTAGAGTCTTGTTTTAGAAGCTTTAACCTGTGGCCACTCTTCTGAGTCACTGTTGCAGTTGTTCCAATGCTGCATTTTCTTATTCTGCTCTAGCCCCTGGGTTTAGTGTCTGATAGATTAAATAAAAGAAATCCCACTGAGACATCTTCTCTCCACGGTCTTTTACAACAGGAGAAGGGCACCTTTCACATGATTGAGTTTCTTCAGGCACTTGCTACCTACAGGCCTACAGGCCTTGGAGATGCTGCTTTCCTGGAAGGTTTCAGGTTGTAAGTCAAGTCTGTTTCTGTAGCAACAGAGAAACTGGTGTCTAGATAAAAGGACTGTCACTAGAAAAGCGTGCCACACTGTACTGTAGAGATGGTCCTGAAGTGTTTGTGTCTTTATACTCTTTGTCCTCCTCTCCCAAGGCTGGCAGTTCCAAAACCTCCAGCTTTTGTTGGCAAAGGAATAACCAGGAGTTTTGCTTTGCCAAGTCACCTCATAAGCAAATATGACTCTTTCTGTAACAGCCACATCACAGAGGCAACAGCGGCTGTATCCAGCGCTGCTCCTACAGCTGTGAACCTGCAGGGTGGAGTGGACCCCTAAAACCCATCACTGAGTGGTTTTCTGGACCAACAGACAATTTAATGCTCAAAACACCCTCCAGCTCATAATGGAAAATTCTCCAAACCCAGAAGGACTCTGCAGGCTCACCGTGGCTGGTTCTCATGGCTGCACTCACCAGAAGTGCTCCAGGGCCCTGGGTTACCAAACCTCTGCCCTGGTTTTGCTGTGCAGCTCCGCGTCAGGACGCGTGCACGCGGCCATGCCAGTCCCTGCTGACTCAGCACCAGCCCCGTGGCTGCTGTCCGAGGGCCAGGGGAGGGAGAGGGCTTTGCCTTGCTTGTGAGGTGTAGGACGTGAGGGCTCTGTGTACCCAGGGGCCCTGGCTGGCTCTTTTCTCCATTGTGTGCTCTGTGAGCTGCACTTTTTCAGCTCCCATCCTGCCCTCTCCATTCTCCAAAGAAGGTGTGTTTAATGTAAGTCTGATCTTTCAGCAGTTCCTGATGTTCTGGTTGAAACTCTTTGAAATAGAAGGATGACCAGTAAATGACTCAGTCACTGTGTGAAAATAGATAGCAGATAAACCTTTTGCCTGCAGTCCTTTTCCCAGTGGGTAGGTCAGCACATAAGCCATGTCAGCAGAGATTGAATCAGTTGTGGAGACCAAGGTTTTTACTCTTCAACCTAATCTCAGTCTCCAGGCTGGATGATGAAGTATGAGAGGGCACAGCCCAGATGTGTCAGCGCTAGACTGGGGCTGAGACAGTCTGTCTCCAGATGTGCCATCACTGACTTTCAAAATCTTTCTAAAATTGTGTTTTAGCCCAATGCTCTGAGGGAAGCACATGGGCCTCTGCCTGCTCAGGCTGGCTGTTCATGGAGATCCCGGAGGATGTCCTGCAGGAACGGGCAGTGTGTGCTGCAGGCTTTGACAGGGGGACAACACACCCAAGGTCAGCGAGGCCATTCTCTGGCTCCCACTGGCAAAGCAGCTTTGTTCCCAGTGGAGTATGATCCTGACCAGTGTAGGTGACCCTTGTGCATGGATCAGCACCTGCTTTTCTAAAGGAACTCAGTTTCCAGACACAGGTTTCTTGATTGCATCAGGCAGAAGCAAAGTTTTATTAGAGAAGTGTTTTCACCAGCAGGTACATTAGTGATCACACTGGTTAACTCAATAGTCACGGGGGTTGGGCACACGCAGCAATACAGACTGGAAAAGGCAAATAGCAAAATAAAGCAGAATGTGGCCCAACGCTCTGCTCGTCCCTCTGACACGTTGCTTAGCATTGCTGAGTAATACAAAAGAGCAGAGGCAGACAGTAAATATTCTCTCTCTTTACCCTTGGCTCTGCTTCAGGGTTCTCTTGTCGGATATTCTCATTTCTCTGCTTAATCACAAATCCTTCTGCAAGGCACTGCAGAGATCAAAGGAAACATTACTTTGTTTAGAGCAAAAATAGATTCTTTCCCACACCGTCATTCAGCACCCGTGATCATTTCACAAGCCAATTCAATTCGTTTCAGATAAATACTGTCCCTTCCTGGAAAGGTCTGACAGTTGCCTGCCAGTCAGGAGCTGGCTGGAGCGTGGATTGTCCTTCTCCATGACAACACCAGATGGTGGGAGCTCCAGACATTGCACCAGCAGCAGTCTGGATGAGGGAATGGCATCGGGGTCCTCGCCAGAACAGTGCCACTGCTCACACCCCTTCTCCTGCACCACATCCTGCTGTATTTCTTTCTTTCTTTCTTTTTCAGTTTGGCTGGAAGTTTTCCCCTGAAATAGCACTGGTAATTTTCTGCAAGTATCCCCATGATTCCTGCTTTTTTATTTTTTTCCCCTGATTTCTGGGCACTCTGCTTTCTCCTGCTCTTTCCTTTCTCCCAGATTTCATGTCAACCCTTTCTCCTTGTTCTCTGAGGCTTCCTGCCTGCTGACTCTGCTGCTCCTTTCTGTCCCTCTTCCTTCCTGAAAGCACTCGTCGTAGCCGCTCCTCTGTGGCCTCCCATCCTGTATTTCCCAGTAGCCTCACAATAAAACTTTCAGACAGCAGCTGTAAGCTCTGTGGGAAGGATTTTGGTGCTGCCTGTTCCTGACATGTTAGAACAGACCGTGGAGATCTTGCAGAGTGTGGCAGTTCTTACCTTGTATCTCCGCAGCTGCGCAGGACGGCATCTGGGAAGATGATGTGTAAGTGTGGCTTGTTCTAATGATACCTCCTCCTCCTATTCCACTTGTTCTTGCAACTCCTCCTCCTAGACCCGCAGACTGACCAATCCCTCCTTGCTGACTGAGGGAACAGGAAAATAACATTTTAGTGAACAAAATGACAGATAGACCAGAACTAGTTTGTTCATTCTCCCTGCTGCTCTCGATCTCTTTTCCTCTTTGGCTTTAAATTGGCAGAATATTGCAGTGACCTTTCTTCTGGTGGCAATGGCTGGCACAGGGTAGGGAAGCAGATATCACCACTGACTGCCCCGAATGGGTCAGTGAGGGGGAAGGAGCCGTGCAGCGCCTCCACCTATTGCTTACTTGGCTTTTAAGTTAAAATACCCTGGACACAAGTATTTTATTGTCTTGTTTGGTGCATCTCAAGCCTACTTACATAAGGTCCTGCTGTCCACCCTCCAGCAGGCAGCGGTACGTATGGATCTCCTGCTCCAGACGGCATTTGACATCCAGCAGGATCTTGTACTCTTGGTTCTGGCACTCCATTTCTGCACGCAGATCAGCCAGCTGCTGCTCCACGCACGTGATCTGGCTCTGGAGCTCAGCAAGGTGGTTGTTGTAGCGACATTCTGTCTCAGCCAGCGAGGATTCCAGGTTGTCCCTCTGAGGAGTGACAATACAAATACAGCCATGAGAAGCACTGCTTTTAAACTACAAGTTCTTACATCAAAGTGTAACTGTGACAGCTGAGCTTCACAGCAGCTCACCACCCACCTGGCTGAGCTGAGCCTGGAGATCGATCTCCAGGGCTTGCAATTGGCGTCTCAGTTCAGTGACTTGATTGTTGCACGTCTCCACCTCCTGACCGCTTGTGATAACCTCTCGATTCACCTCCTCAATCTGGAAATCACCAATCCAGAATAAAGGTGTTCAGGGAATGTGGAATGTAAATCAGATTATGAGGGAAAGGGCAGAGAAGAACATGAAATGAGAAAGGTTTTGGTGAACTCTCATCCTAACAGAGTGTAAACCCTGCTCGTCAGTCCTCTTGCTCTTCCAGTTGTGCTGCTGTCCCATCCTTCTCACTGCTCATTGCTTTGTAAAGAGTTCCTGCCTCAAGTCTCACTAACACGTGGCAATTCCTGTCACCCCATGAAGAGGACGCAGAGTGGCAGGATCTCCCGTGGCATTTGGTCAATTTAAACCAACACTGAATGCTGTTCAGTATGTTGAGTGGTTTTAGCCTCTAATAAATCACTGTGGAGCCATTGCCTGGGTGCTGCCCTGGGAAGGTCAGAGCTGTGTAAATTTACTCACCTTGCACTCATACCAATCCTCAACTTCTTTGCGGTTGCGTTCAATCAGCGTTTCATACTGACACCTCATCTCCTCCAGGATCTTCCTGAGGTCTGGGCCAGGGCAGGCATTGACCTCCACGCTCACATCTCCAGTCGATTGTTTCCTCAGACAGTTCATTTCCTGGAAACACCACCCAGATCATGTCAATTTTTCAAAAAGAAGGAAAAAATGGAGGGGGGTGAGTTCCCCTATAGGGAAGAGCAGAGCCCCAGCAGAGACTCTCTCTGCAGACTCTCTCAGACTCTCTCTGCAGTCTGAGGAGACTCACAGCTCCTAGTTCACACATATCATCTCCATCAACCACTTGCCCCCCCACAGCCAGCACCCCAGGGGTGGGGACCACAGAGAGGGAGGTAATGGGCACTGCGTGGATTAATGCTTGACACGATGGGGCAAGACCCTACCTCCTCGTGGTTCTTCTTCAGGCAGCAGAGCTCCTCCCGCAGCGACTCCAGCTGTGCCTCCAGGTCAGACCTGCACAGAGTCAGCTGGTCCAGGACTTGGCGGAGACCGTTGATGTCAGCCTCCACGCTCTGGCGCAGGGCCAGCTCCGTCTCGTACCTGCCAGTGAGGAACAAAGCGAGAAAGAGCAGTCAGTGTCTGACACCACCATTTGACCATCCATTTTTTCTTACAGTCTTCTCCTAACCAGCCTAACAGGACGCTAAGGAAAATGGTCTGAGGCTTGTTCCCTCAAATCCGCTCTCAGTCTGCCTTCTCCGGAGCTTTTCACTGGGCTGGAGGCGTCACTCACCACCTTTCTGTGCTCCAACAGGAAAAACAAAAGCTTCCCCTTTGAAAGACACCACGTGCCAGAACAGCAGCTCAGGTGAACCCACGCTGCTCCCTGTCTGCAGATCCCTCCTGCTCTCTGAACAACTCTAACCTCCACTCAAGAGCATCTTGTTGTCCCAACCTTTCCATCCTGGAACGGCCGCTCATTAAGGCAGCTCTAGAGGCAATGACAGAGCTTTTCTGCACAGCCTAGAGCCTGTCCTCACCAGAGCATCCCAGCAGCCTTGTCTGGGAGCTCCTCCTCACCAGCTCCACGAGCAGGAGCACAGTGGCAGAGGGAGGGGACAGCTGAGGGACACTCACTTCACTCGGAAGTCGTCGGCTGTCATCCGACTGTTATCGATGTTCAAAATGATCTTGTTGTTGTCTATGGTTGCGCAGACGATCTGGAAAGAAAGAACATTTCCTCCTGAATCTCTTCCCTGTATCCTCAGGCTGAAGTGTTGTACCCACGGGCTGGTGCTGCCACACCTCACCTCCTTCTCATCTCACCTCCTTCTCTCTCTCTCTTTTATTTTACTATTTGGCAGCGGCACGGGGGAGTTGAGGAGAGCAGCAGCCACAGGGGTGAGTGCTCAGTGAAGTGCAGTGAAGGACTTAAAATGATAAAATCCACAGTTCAGATGCAGTCAGGGAGGTACAATTAGTGTCATCCAGCACCTGCCACATTCCACCTGACCTTTTAAATCTAAATCTTACCTTCGTGGACAGGAGATTTAAAAGCTTTGTTTCAAGACTTAATTATAAGTCTCTCTCATTCTGTTTCCTGGATTCTTTTCACTTTATTCTTCTTTGTGCGTTGACATCCTAGAATTGTTGCCAAACACACTTTGCAAACGTTTCTAATTTGAAATTGCACATTCGAAATGTGTTACTGCAGTGCTCTCTTTGTTCTTATTTTTAATTAGATGTCAGAGATTTCCCAATTCTGTAGGAAAGCGTAAACTTGTATAAAAAGGAAATAACATTTAACTGGAATTCTGCAAGACTGATGAGAAAATAATATAAATTTGGGCAAATTAATGCAATCCATTATTTATTTCTCTTTTATTAGCTTTCTTGGCATGTATCTATTTACATGCCTTGGCACAAACCTAGTTCAGAAAGACTGCTGAGCCAATGCAGATGTATTCCGTGAAGATAACATTTTCCCCTTCAAACATGCCTGATGGATAAAAGCAATGGAAACAGTCCAAACACTCCAGGTTTTACCTGTGAGCTCCAGGGATTTCCACAGGCAGTTGTCTTAATCCTTGTTTACAAAAAGCATTTTATACAACAACGGAATGTTACTCTTGATAACCGCGTGCGGTTGTGAACCAGCACCATGGGAGAAGCTTACGAGGGAAAAAGCAGCTGAGAAATGATGTTACCTGATTTTGAAGATCTTCTATTTCTTTATAATAGCAGCTGTAGTCCCGTGGCTCACAAAAAGGGCCCTGTTTGGCGTACCACTCCCTGATTCTGCACTCCAGGTCAGCGTTTTCTTGTTCCAGGCACCTCACCTTGTCCAGGTAAGAAGCCAGGCGGTCATTAAGGTTCTGCATGGTGACCTTTTCGTCACCAGAAAGAAGAATGCCATCACCAGCAAAACCACCTCCAACTACCCCTCCACCAAGACCAATACCAAGGCCACCTCCAATGCCACCGCCAAAGCGAGCGCTGCCACCGCTGAATCCGATGCCTGAACATCCTCCGAGGACAGCGGCTCCTAAGCCACCTCCATAATTTCCACCAACCAAACTGCCAGTGCTCAGTCCTCCTCCGTAATTCACACCACCACAGTAGCTTCTACCAGAAAACCCTCGGCTACCACCTATCCCACAAGTCGTGTATCTCCCAGAAGAGACTGAGGAGATGCGTGCTCCTCCACCACCACCACCGCCACCGATAACACAGCTGCCACCACTGGTCCTGCCCCTGAGAGAGCCAGTTGTCTGCTTAATACTACAACTCATTTTGAGGACAGCTGCAGCTCCAACCCAAAGCCCAAAGCAAGATGCACAGCGTGATATTGAATCAGACTGCAGGGTGGTTGTTGCCGCAGATCTCTATTTATACCTTCCCAAGGGGGTGTCACCTATAGGGTGTTTCTTCTTCCCACGGGGCTGGCTAGTCTTGCTGTTTATGCCAAGAATAAATAGCCCATAGGCAGTTTCCCTCTAGAAATCCCAGTTCACAAGGAAGATACTTTACATGTCAGCAGCTTATTCCAAAAAGTAAAATAATGTTTTGTGAGTCATCAGCTTTTTGTATGATGCAAACTTTACAACAAGTCAAGAAAAAAAGTTGCCCTAGATTATGTACAAAGAAGAAACATTGGTATTTATAACATCAAAGTGCCTTTTATCTTTTATTAATTTGTATTTATTTTATTCTTAGTCCAATAAACATTTTTCTATCACATGCTATGCTGGAGTACCTGGAACAAAAATGGGAAATGAATATAAATTCTCACTTCTGAAAAGCGTGAATAATAGTGACTGTAGTAGTGAAAGGCCCAGGGATATGGTGGAGTAGATGTCTGTCACCTGGCACAGTGACACACAGTAGGTCTGGTACTTGCTTTACTGTGAGATTTCTTAGATGGCTGCGGTAATTCCCCCGTGGGTCCAGTTCCCCATCTGTGGCGTGTATTTCTCTGGTCATGCAAATACAAGAAGTCAACTTGCTCACCGTCTGCACAGATCAGGCCTGCTGAGTGTTCTGAGTCCTCTGTGTCGAGGTGTTGCACAGTCTGAAGTGTACGGAGTGCCTCTCTGGAGTTATTTTTCAATTACTGTAATTGCTGTCCGTGCTGCCTCCATTTGTGGTGATCATAGATAAAGAAGGAGATGACAGGACAGGGAGTATCCATGGGCGATATATCCAGTTCCCTGGATGGACCGAGATGTGGTCCCGCAGGTCTTTGCCGTTATTGAGGTTGTGCTGAGCACAAAGTGAGGAGGAGAAAAGCTTTCTGCATTTCTGACCCGAGGGTTGTCAGAGCAGCATCAGGCACTGGCACAGCCCGGCCAGCCATGGAGCGCGATCTCCAAAACCAGGCGAGCAGGCGCCGGAGGAGCGTTGGGACAAGTGGCTGTGCCAGTGCAAGTCTCCTTCCCCAGCAGACTGTGGTAATGAGAAGATGTTCTGCTCTCCAGGGGACAGAGGCTTCTGTTCCCTACAGGGTGGAATTTCCAAGCCACCCTTACTCAGACGTGACCTTTGACTCGAGTATGTCCCTATTTATCGGCACAGTTGTGATAAATCCTCTTTGGTGGCGAGTGTGACACCTGACAGGGAACCCTGAGAGCAACCGTCACCTCCGGGCAGAGGGACAGAGCAAACCTGCGCTCAGCCGCCTCTCGTTTCCTCTGGGAAGGCATGGCATGTGTGTGGGTAGGTGGCTTCTGTCACCATGGTAGGAGAGTGTCCCCAAGCATGTATAGATGTGATCATCTCTCACCAGCATAAGCTGGGACTCTCCACTCTCCAGTGAGGTAGTTTATTTCTTTACTTAGATCAGAAATGATAAAAAGACGCCTACTCCAGGCTGGCAGCATCCTAGAATATTCATTATTCGTGTGGTGCAGTGAAATAACTCGTTCAAGGACAGAGCCAGAGTCTGCTCAGACAGCAGTGCCTGAAATACAAGTCCATCCTCCCCCCAGAAACCCACCCCCTGCGCTCCCCACACAGCCTTGGCTCACAGCAGTGAAAATCATGAGCAGAAAGGAGGATAGGGAGTAAATCTGGCTTTCATCCTTCATTTTGAGGAACATAATTGAAGACAGGGTGTGGTTGTAAGAGCCAAGAGAAATTAATATAATGTCTGGATTGCTTGGAGCTTGGCTTCTGCTGTGTAGGTTTTCAGAATTACCTCAGAGCAGTGTGCAGACAGCACTGCTCTGGGCTGAGGTTGCCTTTCCTTCCATTGCAGAGTCTTTGGTTTAGGAGGAGACACCTCAGATACTGGACATTTCTCTATAGGTGGGCACGGAGCACCCACACCTACTTCTTTCATCAGTTACCTGATAGGATGAAGGAACAGGTCTTGCTCTGCAAAGAAACTGGTTTGCAGCATTAAATGACCTTTTACAAACGTCCTGGCTGAAAGGTCCACAGGCAACTGAGTCCCATTTTACCAGCAAAGGTCAGAAATAATCCAACTTCTTCCAGAGGATTCCTATTTGGGAGATAATTACACTCTTTGGAGCTTTACTGGGCTCCTGCCAGTTTCACTGGGATGTGGAACATGGGACTGATACAGTAAATGCCAGTCCCTGACTAACCAGACTGTGTTTTAAAACCAGTTTGCTGTTTTCCTGGCTGTGCTGGGTCGCTGCAGCTGTGTTTGCTGGCAGGAGGGCAGCTTGCACGGCCGCGTGGTAGTTTCTCTCCAAGCAGGGTGGGATTGCCCAGCTCCCCACAGCCCTGTCCAGGCTCGGGGGCTTGGCACGGAGTCTGCGGAGACGTGTGAGTGGGTTTGCTGGCTGGCTGGCTCTGCTCTCTCGGGCAGTGAGAACACTCCATCAGTACCAGCTCTTTCCCCCACTAAACTGACTCCTTAAGCTCCACTTTTGTTATTATTTGTGTTCCTGTAGCCTTGGGACATCACCTTGGGGCAGAATGATGTGTAGGAAAGGACTGTGCAAGGCTAAGACATAAAAATGTCCCAAAAGGATTTACAACCGAAATGTAAGACAGGAGGAAACAAACAGTTTGTACAGATGGAAGGAAAGGAAACAACGACGGGCGATGGGCCAGCGCCATGAGCCCTGGTCTCAGCACAGGGTCAGTGCAAACGCTGCTTTGTGGGCACTGTGGAGAAGATGAGAGATCTGAAAGTGGATGAAGAGGCAATAAGTGTGACTAGGGACAGAGCGATGGGCAGGAGACGGCTGAGGATGTGACGTTGCGGGCAGTGGCGTTCGGTCCTGCGGGACCCGTGACCGTCCCTGTGCACAGGCCGTTTGCCACAGGCCAGCCCGTCCCCTCCACGCTCGGCTCGCTTCACTTATCAAAGCTGATAATGTTTTCTTGTGTCAACTACAAGGGTGTGTCTGATCTGACAGAGCTTTGCTTTCATAAGCATTGCTTCAATGATGTTTGTGCAACCACACTGGAATATGATTTTATCTTGTCACTTATAATTACCATTAATAATTTGCATAATAGCCATTAGGCATCACTTATTAAGCATTTCTTTGATGTGATACCGAGCCGGCTCCAGACCTCATGCTCCCATCTTTCAAACGCAGACCGTGACTTTTTTTTTCTGGCTAATGACTCACTGGTTTATAGCCCCGTGTTTAGCAAAACTCCTGTAAGGCAAGTGAAATAATTATCACAATGAGTTTGGTAACAGCGTGATCCCAGGTCTTAAATACGCCTCAGAGACCAAGGTGATTACTCTGCTTAAGTTTCTTTCTTGCTGACTGTTCACATCTTCAGACCACCTCTGAACGTTTGCTAGTGATGAAGTTCAGCAGAACATGGAGGTGGACAGAACCAGATTTCTTCCTGCTTAAGCTCACAATCTTCCCTGTGCATTTCATGAAGGGTTTTAATTTCCTTCCAGTGCCTACCAGACAATGCCAGTGCAGCCAGACTTCCCGGCACTTGCATCTCTGGAAGCACTGCTGATTATCATGGCAAGGAAAAGTACAAGGAATTTGTATTAGGAGAGATGGGAACAATGATGTGTGAATGAAACTCCAGTGATTTCACTCCTGCTCGAGCAGTGCAGGGCGGGAGGGAAACCGAGGCTGTAGCCTGTGGTCGGTGCCGGCAGAGCCCTGCGGCTCCAACCAGAGCTGGCAGGCAGAGCCGGGGTATTCAGGTGCTTCCTGCGCTCCCACACCATCCAGGGGTGCCACAGAGACAGGCAGCCAAAGGGGGGGGCCAGCCAGAGCCTCCCCAGAGCGTCTTCTTTTTATCATCATCTCATACTTGTGCTAAGAAGTCTCTTAATTTCAATGCACCTTCAATAGGTGGCTCATACCGGCGGCTTAAATGATATTATTGAGTTTAAATGATATTACTGAGTGCACTGAGCTGAGAAATCTCCCGATTGATTATCACACTAGTTTACTCATCTACATAATTCTTTATAAACGTTGCACCATCCAGTAAACAAAAATAGAGACCCCACAGAGAGCTACTGTGGGTGTGAGTGAGACTGTTCCTGTCTGCAGATTTCATAGAATAAACTTTTAGAGCGAGGTTATAGTTTGTGCCTCACACCAGAGTGTGGTTTACCATCAGAAAAGCATCGTGCCTGCAGTCAGGTGTGATCGCTTGTGCGATGCGGTCCCTCACTCCCGGCTGATTTCCAGCGATGGCAATTTGCAGAACTAGTCGTTTTATTTATCTCTCTTCAGTGATGTCTTAAAGCTCTGGAGTGTTCACTCCTCAGGGGTTTTTCCTGACGGGGTAGTTCACGTGTGTCTGTGCTCCCTGTAAGACACAGACCATGTCTGCTGGAGCAGTGGCAGTTACCTGTCCTCTCCCTCCGCTGCTCGCAGTGCCGACAGCCTGCACTGCCCAGCCTGAGCGCTGACAGAGCACCCACTCGTGCTCTTTTTATCCTTAGATTTCTCTCCCAATCTTACACCTCCACCCTAAGTCTCTGTGTGTCTTTATCATTCTCACTTTACAAGATTTTCACATTAAAAGAGCAAAGAATGAGCTCTTACAAGCGGCACTGCCCGTCTGCCAGTGTGAGTGGCTGCCTGAGCGGAGTACGATGGAAGTTCACCTGCAGTCCATGTCCCAGCTCACTCATCCTGTTGCCCTGTGCACTGCATCCTCTGCATCTCATTTATCTTCTCTTCCCCATCTCTTCCACAGCCACCATTTCCTGTCACTGTCCGGGTTATAAACTCATTGGGCAGGGAAGGTCTCGTTTTATTTCTGCGCGGCATTTAATGCGGTGGCCTCAGAGGTTCTGTGTAACCACTGAGGCTGGTTAAATAATACAGAACTGCTGGAGGAACAGGAGATACAGAACTTGGTAGAGAAAGTATTTAACAGGGAACCTTGTCCAGAAGCTCGTTAGAGCAATTACCCCTACAGGACTAACAACTGTCTCTTGCCTGGACGGAGACGGGAGAGGCCATCCCCAAAGGGACAGCTGGAGCTGGTCCCTGGGGTGCTTCACCCCGGCCCCTGTGCTGGTGGAGTCCTAAAGGGGTGATGTGCAATTGGAATGGAAAGTGTGGAGCACGAGAGGTGCCAGGTGAGCAGACAAGGCTCTGTGGAGCCAAGAGACAGAGCAAGGTACAAAAGTCCCATCTTTGCTGAGATTTGTGCCAGTAGCTCTGTGTGGTCAAGCTCTGGCTTGTCCCGTGTTGTCATTCCAGAAACTTCTGAGCTGTTTCTTTCTTTTGAAATAGACACTAATTCAGACTTCTGGGATGTCCTGAAGCCTTCTCGGTAGAAGCTTCACATTAGACCTCTGCGTAGGGCCGGTCACCAAACCCCATCCAGGGTTTCCTCACAGACAAAGGCTGGAGAGCCTCGTGATGAGGAGCAGAGCGTGTCAGCGCCGTTCACAGCCCGGCGCGTCTGCTGGGTACGGGGAGGAGGGACAGGCTGGGTCTTGAGCCTTTGCTTGCACAAGCAGCAAAATGCAGTTGTGTTCCTGAATGCATTTGTAATTCCTTTCTCTGTGGTAATGAAATACCAGCATCTTTTTTTTTCTGGCTGTTTACTGTATCTTACTTTTAAAAAAATTCTCTCCCACATATTAATTTGTCTCACCCTTTTATCTTCCCACATGCTGCCAGCTGGTTCTTCCTGTTTGCCTTTTTTTTTTAAATCCATTTAGAGGTTCTTTATTTAGCATTTTCTCTGGGAATTGTTTTCCTCCACCAGAAGGGTGTGTCAAGTCCAGCAAAGCCTTGCTTTCAAATTTACTGCTTCAGTATTATTTGGGAAAACTTGTTGTTCTTGATTTTATCCTGCTACTGCACATTCATAATAACTCAAAGGTGTTGTGTATTACATGATATTATATTATATTGTATTAGCACACGTCTACTTCAATGAAAATTCAATTTTCACTTAGAAGTCTCATTCAATAGAGGATGGTCAGTCAGACTGACTTGAACTCTTCCCCTGCCCTCTGTCCAGCCTCCGTGAATGTTTCTTTCCTCGTCACCTTCTACTTCATATCTCAGCTTATGCCTCCTCCTCTGGCAGCAAACATCCTTCCCCCAGCATCAGCTGGTCCCTTCCTCCCTCCTCTGCAGCCACTGAATCCCACAGGAGCAGCTCGGCAGATGGGAGTGTTGCTTATTTTTCTTTTTCCCTTGTAATGGTTGCTTTGTGGATATAGATCAAAGGTGAATTTCTAACCCAAAGTGTGTGATAAACGTAACTATCTGCCTAACAATTTTTTAAATACTTTCATGTTAATTTCCTCGTAGAAATTATTTCTCATGTTCAAGGCTATGTCAGTAGTAGCAAAGTTTTATTAGAGACAAGCTTTGGTAGCTGTTAGACAACTGACCACAAAACAGATCAGCCCAACCAGTGCGTGGATCAAAGCAGCACCAGAGGATGAAGAGGGAGGGAGGCAGCGTGGGTGGCGGGAGGGCAACTGTTGAGCAGAGCCCCATCCCACTGGGGCTGTAAGCAGGACTGAGGACTGTCAGGTTATTTTTGCCTTGCTTTTTCCAGATGGTTTGTTCTTCGAGAGAGCTCAGGGGGACGTGCAGTGGGGCTGGCAGGGAAGCTCTCATCTGCAGGGACCTGCTGAGGGAGGGCAGGAAGCGTTATTTCATCAGGGGTTTCCTCCACATACCCCTCTGGCTTTCTCTTACACCCCGGTGCTCTTGCACTGACCTCTCTTCCCCTCTCCTCCCCAGCTTGCTTCATTTGATGTACTTGTTGAAAGGCTCATGACTGACTGGTTCCCCCTGCCAGTTCCTCATTTCTGTGCTGTGCTGAAAAGTCTTCAACACATTTACTGCCAGTGGCCCCCGAGTGTCAAACATTGATAAATGCCCCATGGCTGCTTCCCTTCCTGCCACAGCCCCACTGATCCCTGTGCTCTGCCACCGACAGTCACAGCTGAGATCCTGCACGGCTGACCCCCTGCACTGCCCCTCTCTGGGAAAAAGGACCCATCTCCAGCCCCTCTTCGCTGCCCTGAGAAGCCCTGAGGTCTCTCATCCTCCTCTTCCCCAGGTACAGAGAAGGACTAAAGAAGCAACTCACAGTCACGCTCACGGGCTCCCAGAGGACACCTCACCTTCCAGATCCTCACCGGAGCGCGCGGGCTCAGGGCAGGCACGGCTGGCACAGGCTGGCTTTAAGCCCACCGCTTCTTCCAGCTGATGGTGCAGGGACTCCTCTTCCCACTGTCCCTCTGTGGAAAGGAGACAGCTCTGGTAACCAAAACCCCCAGGATCTGCCTCTTCAGTCACTACTGGCCATTTCCCCTTGGAACCACGAGGGTCATTAGGAGCAGCAATTAGCACATCCTCCATCCTGCCTGTCTGCTGACAGCTTTTGCTTTTCCATCTTGACACACTCAGGATTACCGGAGGCTCAGAGACAAACTCTGCCGGTGTCGTTTCATCCATCGCAACCGGCATTTTGGAATGAGAACTGATTTTTCTTGTAACTCATTTTGGACTGGGGAGTCCAGGAGAGCCCGTCTCAGGGCACCACCATTAAAACAGCTCTTCTGCCAAACTAAGGGGGTAGGTGGGTGCTTGGGCCGGTTGTGTGGGTCTGCAGCCATTTATGAGATTAGCAGCACGCCTCAGCATTCCCAAATCTCAGGGGATGGGAGGCAGGGAAGAGCCAACTGCTTTGCATACAAATTAAATTTCCCAAAACTTTAATTAAAATTGTTATGTGAAACTGAAAATGTTTAGATAATTTATTGTTTCAGGTAATTTAACTGCCAGTCCCTAATCCTGTCTAGCTGTTCCAAAGCCAATAAAACTCAGGTAAATGACAGTGTTCATGAGATGCCTTGCCCAGCTCGCGGTGAAAACCGCCCTTGAAGAATGCTGCACCCTGCCCAGGTGACAGGGACAGCTCTGGGGCCTCTCCCAGCCACCCTTACCAGCCCAAGAGGGGGAAACGGTCCCTGGCTTCAACCCGGGACATTTATCAGAGGGCAAATCCTCAGATGCCTCGTGGTTTGCTAATTGGCCCTGCTGCTAACAGGTCACTACTGGTTCCTCACCACAACGTTGGTTTTACCACTGGTATAATGAATTTTCATATCCCTGTCAGTCAAAGCACGGAGATTTTACTGTGCCCAGGTCTGTCTGTAGCCTGCGTACATGATGTCCTGCTGTCCCCCCTCCAGCAGGCAGTGGTAGGTCTGGATCTCCTGCTCCAAGCGGCATTTGACGTCCAGGAGGGTCTTGTATTCCTGGTTCTGGCACTCCATTTCCGCTCGTATTTCAGCCAGCCGCTGCTCCACGCAGGAGATCTGGCTCTGGAGCTCAGCCAGGTATTTGTTGTAGCGACATTCAGTTTCCGCCAAAGAGGATTCCAGGTTTTCTTTCTGAGAAAGGAAACAACACGAAGGAACCTGGGTGTGCTGCAAGCACAGCCTGTCTGGTTACAGGCACGACTCTGGGGAGAGCTGGGGACTCAGAGATGTGAATCCTAACGGCATCACCTACCATGGTGAGCTGAGCTTGTACATTGATTTCCAAGGCCTGCAGCTGACGTCTCAGCTCAGTGACCTGTTTGTTGCTTGACTCGATCTCCTGGCTGCTTGTGATGACCTCCAGATTCACCTCCTCCACCTGCAGAATTAGAAAAGAGCAGCCCTTTCCTCACCTCCCCACCGCATCCTGTGCACTGCTTGTGCACGCCCTGCAGTGCACCTGAGGGCTTCCCAGTCTGAAGCCCCTCTGTTTATTCCTTTGTGACCCTGTGACACCATGCAATAGCCCCTCTGCCATGACCAGAAGAGCAATGAAAGTACAATGAGATGCTGAGCACATCCATGACAGAATTGGTGGTATTTAGACATCACCAGTAGATGTTCTTAATCTCTCATTTTCCCTTTTCCCCAGCAGGCAGAGTAGGCTGCGGCTCTGCACACACAGTACCTTGCAGGCATACCACTGCTCAGTCTCTTTGCGGTTACGCTCCATCAGCGTTTCATATTGGCACCTCAGATCCTCCAGGATCTTCCTCAGGTCTGGTCCAGGACAAGCATTGACCTCCACACTCACATCTCCAGTCGCCTGTTTCCTCAGACAGTTCATTTCCTGCAGAGAATACACACACCATGTCAGTCATAGTGACAATCAGGGGACTTTGCTTCTGCTTTCTTCTTCTGTCTCTAAGCGTGAGGGGCAACCTGACCTCCTCATGGTTCGTCTTGAGGCAACACATCTCTTCGGTCAGAGCCTCGCACTGCAGCTGCAGGTCAGTCTTGCAGCTGGCCAGCTGATCCAGCACAGGACGTAAGTTGCAGATGTCTGCATCCACGTTCTGCCGGAGACCACATTCGGTCTCGTACCTGAAGCCACAGGCAACAAAGAAAGGTGACATGTCAGTAAACCACGGCGAGCCCTTGAGTTGAGCTTGTGGGGAAACAGTTTATGACCAAGTTCTTTTGTGTCAGGCATACAGCGCCAGGAACATTGCCAGTGCCATCCACACCTTTCAATTTAACACGGCAGCAGGACAAGCAGAGGGTCAGGATTCCCCCATCACCGCTGCTCACTGACCCTTCCATGGGCAGTGGGAACCCCTCGGTCCAGCACAGGCCCGTACTCACTTCACTCTGAAGTCATCAGCAGTCATCCTGTTGTTATCAATATTCAGAAGGATCTTGTTGGTCTCCATGGCTGCACAAAGGATCTGGAAAAAAAAATGCAAGAGAGAAATTCAGGCTTGTGGCTTCTTCTGGCTACAGAAAGTCCTGGAGGAAACACCTACCTGGGGTCATGCAACCCACTTATTTTATAACTATTCCCTATATTGGGATTATTGATCAGTTCAGTGGCATTGCAATGTGGAAACCTGCGTGCCAGCTTGGTGGAGCAGGCTGTACTGAAACTCCAGTTCTCAGTCAATGCCGCCTCCTCCTCCCTCCACCATCCATTTCATATGAACTATTGCTTGTGGGCACAGCCAGAGACACCGATACTGCCTCTGCCATTTGACGTTGCTCTGTCCACATGTGAAAGCAAAGCCTGAAGAAATATTAGAATTTTCTTGAAAAACAATGATTTACCTGGTTTTGAAGGTCTTCAATTTCCTTGTGAAAGCAGCTGTAGTCCCGTGGTTCACAGCTGGGCCCTACCTTGGCATACCACTCTCTGATCCTGCACTCAAGGTCGGCGTTGTCTCCCTCCAGCAGCCGCACCTTGTCCAGGTAGGAGGCCAGGCGGTCGTTGAGGTTCTGCATCGTCGCCTTTTCATTGTTAGCAAACAAGATCCCATCACCACAACCAGCACCAGCCCTGGTGAAACCACCACCGATGCCTCGAGTGCAGATGCCTCCACCGCCGAATCCAAGGGTAGAACAAGCCCTCTGGGTAGCTCCAAAGCTCCCACCAGCAGCACTGCCGACGTTCAGCTGCTTCCCAAGCAATCCCTCGCTTAAACTGCCACCAGAGAAATTGACAACCGCACCGCCCAGGTCATAGGCAACGTGTCTTCCTGAGGAGGCGGAGGAGACCTTCCTTCCACTACCAGCCGCAGAGCTGCCCGCGCTGCTCCTGCCTTGGGAACAGGTGGTAACGACCTGCCTGACGGCACAGCTCATGATGAGAGCACGAGGACACAGCTCCGCGCCCAAGGCAAACTGCACAGATGGCTGTGGGATCCAGTTGTGATCCCTCTGTCCCCACAGTCCTCTATTTATACCATTGCTCATGGATGTTGCCACCGGAGAAGGGCTGTTTGTTCTTCCTCCTTGTGACCTGGCTAGTACTATGTTTTTTTTTTCCAGCCGGAAATATTTCCCCAAAGGCATTTGTCTCCAGAGATCCCACAACAGAAAGGTGCTTTGGTTAACAGAAGCGTGGTTCAAAACTACATCAAAAATGTTACTTCCTGAATCATCAGGTCTGACTTGTGATGACAACTAAACAACAGTGACACAAAAAACTACGATACTCGAGAGTGCCCGAGGAATGAAACATCAGAGCAATTATCCATCCCTGACGTGGGCGAGTCTACCCGGAAAGTGAAAGCTGTGGGAAAGCCGTGGTGCTATCTGACAGAGCCCGTTCCACCCCAGCGTGACCCGGAGCGAGGGTTCCCCCTCGCCCACCTGCCCTGCAGCCCCTGGGACCAGAGCCAGGATTCCCCCCAGCGAGGGGCCGTCCTGTACCACGGGAACATCAGTTGAGTGAGAACCTGCCGGGATCTGGGGCGTCAGACCTGGAAATGCTCCAGAAAAACATTGCACTGGAGGTACCAGTGGTTATTTGTTACTCCTGCGTGCATCAAAACATCCCGGCTCAGAGGGAGGTTCCACTGTGTTTGTTTTTGCTGCTTTCCAGGCTAGACAAAATATTCAAATATTTATCCAAAAAAAAGAGAAAAGGCTATTTCCTGAGTGCCAAATGTTGCAGTTAACTGTGAATATTCACTGCCAAGAGAGGGCAGCTCCATAAGATGTTTCATAAGATTTCTAAAATAGTAACATGGATCATGTCAGAAGCAGCCTGATCCTGTACAGCTCTGGCCCAGTTCCATGGAAATTCTCCAAATATAATCTAGAGGAAATGTGTTAAATTTAGAAAAGATACTAGAAAAGCTAATTTTAAAAAAGATATTAAACTTGTTTTTTAGTCTTGCAATGCTGAATTGAGGCAGAGAAATAATTAAAACGTTTTGTCATCTGAATCTTTCATTTTATTAATAATATTAATCCAGCCCTGCTAATATTGGCTGACTGTCACCCGTGGGTTGTTCAGCATTGACTTGGGCATCCAGGTCACCTGGACACACAAAGGATGACTCAGGTGCCGCCTGTGTTAGAAATATTGCTGATGCCATTGGGGTAAGTTCATTAGTCTTGATTTTATCTTCACCCTGCGAATCCAGAACACCTTAAATGTGGTGTGGATTCTGTGTCAGTCTGTCCTTTGTTCCAGCCATAATTAGCTGGTGCAGCCTGTGCCATGGTGCCATGGCTGCCTCGTCACTGCCAAGATCCTGAGTGGCACGGGCAGGATCCGACTCCTCTGCCCTGGAGCCCAGCCCTGCTGCTGCTCTCGCTGCTGGAGCAGGAGTGAATCAGGGGCACAACTGGTCAAAATTTCTCTTTTATTCCATAGAGGAATTGTAAAATTAATGCAAACCTAACATTTAATTTCATTTCATGGAGAAATACGTAGTCCTTCATTTTTCAATGAGAAAAATTAAAAATTTAATAAGTGTGGTTTTTTCAATTATTGAAAACCAAGTAGAAATGTCCACGTTTCTTTCTTGCTTTTTGAACTTCAGACCCTGCCGTAGGTCTGTGTAGCCAAAGGGGATTAGAATTTCTGTAGTTTTTGTAAAGGAGAAAATTAATTTCCCTCTTGGTTTTACTGGCTTTGTGTGTTCTTCATGGTAGCTTTTTTTCTTTCCAAAATTTGAAATTTTTATTAAAACCAACTCTTGCTTTTACACCAGAGCGTACCTTGAGACCCACCAGCAGTTACAATCCTCATTTTATTAGAGGAGATTTCCATGTTTTTATGAGGAGATCTGTTAATGATGGTATCTACATGCATAATGGCAGGCTCTTTCCAGAATTAACTCTTCTTGACTTCCAGACTGGAGTCTACAGACGGAAATTTGCTCAGCACAGCCCTGTAGCCAGCCACGGGCGATGCCTCTGATGAGCCGTCCTTGCTTGACTTGGGAGCTCCTTGGAGGCAACATTGTGCCCCGAGGGAGTCAGTGGAGAGAGGAGCGATGGCCCAGGAGGATTTCCTGGCAGGCAGTTCAGCGGCAGCCGGGCAGGCCTGACAAGGAAAAATTATTACGTCAAGTAAGAAATGAGCAGAAAAGCCTCCCCGAGGCCAGGGTGCTGCTCCCATTTAATCAGCTTTGTGCAAAATGGAAGGAAAGGAATTGTGGTGGAGCTTCACATTGACTCGGGTCCTGTGCTTTATAGGCGGGAGCATCCCCTTTATAGGGGATGGGCACTGTGGAGTTATTCCCAAGGGTTGTTCCACACAATGATAAGGTTCAAAAGAGCAATGGAAATGAGAAAGAAAGATTAGATTTCCCTGGCGGGGAGTCCTTTGGTAGTCTCGGGATATTTTAAGGCTCAGGACTGTTCCTTAAGCTGTTGCATACAAGGTACAGAACCTACAATGTGCCCCCAAGAAGGAGATCCAGCATTTCACGTTATTCCAAACGTTCCCTGAATCACAAGCTGGTTTTATGCCCAAGAGAACTTCCCTGGAGACGTGGTGACTCAGACACGACAGCGAACCCCAAGTCCCTGCGGTGCCCAAGCCGCCGTCCAGCACCTGGCCCGACTACCAGCCCCGGCTTGAGCAGCCAGCAGGGAGTGCCCGGGGAGAGGAGCCGGGAGCCGGGCACTGCCTGGCATCCCAGCCTGGGCTGGTGTGTGCCCGCAGCCTGTGCCGGGCTTGGAGAACCTTGTCAGGAGGCCCCGAGACAGCGGTGGGAACTACAAGCAGCCCCAGCTCCCATCTGCTCATCAGCAGCTAAATTGCAGTGTTGCACCCATGGAAAGTTCTGGTGTTTGCTGGTTACAAAGCCTTTGCTTATCTGACGCGATGTAATTGTCACTCCACTGCCTCTCGGCCTGTGATTGGCGGCACCGAGCTGATCTCCATCTCGCTGGGGACGCCGGGCGCTCCAGGGTTCTGGTCTCAGCTTTGCAAATCACTCCAGGCAAATCCTTCAGCTTCTCTGCGTCTCAATTTCATCTTTGTAGGATGGAAACAATAATAACAGTAATTGTCCTTCTGAAGGGCCCTGTGAAAACAACTGTCTGATGTGAACACGGAGCTTTAGAGATCAGGAGCACGATGCTCGTTTTGAGTGGCACTCACTGCTGATATTCTTGCTGTTACATATTCAGTTTGACACTGGCACATCCTACATGTTTCTCTCTGTGACTCAGCTGATGAAATACCTGTCAAGGAGGTTCTTGGTTTTCCATTTTGGTTTTGTTGTCCATTAGTTTCACCATTTTTCACTGAGGACTTGCTTCTATAACTGCTTGCTGAATCCTAACAAGGCTGTTCTTGTGCTCACATCTTGCAGAAAATTTGATAAATGCTCTCCAAAACCAGTGTTTGTCCTTCTCTCAGATGACACAATTTGTCTGTGTTTCACAGGTACAAACTGTGTGTAACCAAAGAGCAATAATAAAAAATCAATTGCTTAATAGGTGTGTGGTGTTTTCCTTCTGCAGCACAGTGTGATGGAACAGTGATTCCTCGTGCTGAGCTCGGGCTTCTCTCGTGTTTGTGACACGGGTTATGCAGAGCTGCTGCAGAACCTCAGCCTTTTGGATGCAAATATATGTTGGTGAACAAGGGAAACTGCTGATAAGATCCTCCCAGGGGAACTGAATCAACTGGGCTTTCCAGCAGCTCTCCCAGCTTGTCTCAGTAATTCATTCCAGGCTGAAAATGACAGATGTAAGTGGGTATCTCAGCCCTGGGTGACAGGTATCAAAGGTAACTAAATGTGCTGCTGGATGAACCTCTCCCACGTGTCCTTCTGGCTGCAGAGAGGCCGTGCCTCACTGTGCTGCCGGCAGAGCCACTCCTGGACTGGCATCTTCTTTTAGCCTCCTCCTTATGTTTAATCCATGTTTGTGATTTTCAGAAAGCCTTTCTGTATTCGTACACCTGGGGCGTTCTGCAGATGTCTCGACCTAAAAAACTGTTGCTTATGACTGAAATATAACCACTCTTTTCTGATGGCAAAAAAATTCTGATTTACAGCTTAATCAGAATTTCCAGCCTGCACCCTCGCCCAGTGCCTTAAGGTCTGAGACAGCTTGATGCTGAGGTACATTTTTGCTTAGTCTAGTTTTGATTTGTGAGATGTCTGTAGCTCACTTCCCGTTTCTTCAGGGAAGGACTGTTACTCCAGCAAAGAGAAGAGCGTGACAGTGACCTCTGCACTCTGGTCTGTGTTGCATTTCTACCCTTTTCTGTAATTGCTGAACAACAACACAGCGTGATAACATCTCCTCACACTCCCTGTTCTAGAAAGACCTGGCAGGTTCCCTACTTCTTCGATCACCTTCCCTCTTTGCTTGTCTTGTCATGCCCAGCATGGCATCATCAGCTCTTTCCAAGAGTCTCTCCAGGCCAGGGAGCATGCCTTTGTGATTGTCCCATCAGGACTGTCATGCCTTTGTGGAGGCTGAGGGAGAATGAATCATCAATAATAATCCAAGAGACAAGCGTGCTTAACTTCAGCCACAGAAGCCTCTTGGACATCTTTATGAGCCAAGGGAAGCTGATTTACTGCAAATATTCCCTTTTCCTTTTGCCTAAGGCCCAAGTCTGTATTCTTGAGGTGAGTGATGAACATGAGGCCCTGGTCCAAGGCTGGACAGAGCTCCCAAGCACTGCTGCCTGGAAATCACAGAGTTGGATCTAAGTGATTCCATCAGGCTTTGGGGTCTAAAAGGATTTCCTCTCCTACCTAACCCACAAGACACGTTCAGTGGGTGTGCGACCAGCACAGCAGCATTTGGTTCCTGTGTCACTCTCCAGGAAGTGAGTGGGCAAAGACAAACCTGGCAGTGGGCAGCAGAGCACAAGCTGCCTCAGCAAACCCCGAACGGCAGCTGGCCTGAGGCCGGTGGTGATGTACGGAAACTGCCTCACGTGTTTCCAGAGGGATTTCAACAGTGATTTACTAGATGCTGTAGTGATAAAAAGTTATTGCTGCTCATCCCTCCGTGGATTAAGCAATGGGTATTTTAGAGCCTGTGAAGTGCTGGCCTCAGGCGCCGTGAGATGATCTGTGTGAAGTTTGTGCCTAACGGTGGGGTTGGAGCCAGTCAGTAGACAGAGGCTGTGTGTAGGATTTGCCAACCACTCTGATGTTGTTCCCCTCTCAGAATGGTGCTCATGACCTTGCTGGAGTCATTTCAATTCAACTTACAGGAGAAATAGATTCTTTATGACACCAAGAGTGAGAGAACTCAGCTCTGTTTTCTTGGCTTCAAGCATCAGTCGTGGGGCACGTTGGCCTCAAGCACCATCCTGCCACCGTTCCCTTTGTTTTGTGTTGAACTTGTCTGGTTTGTGTCTCAGTCAGTCCCGCGTATTTACGAGCAATCAGTGAGGTACAAAAAGCTGTCTCTCAAATAATTCTTGCTCCAAGTGGAACCCATATCCCTCATTCCCCTCCTCTCGCTGGCTTCTTCTTGTGGTTTCTTAGGACTTTCCCTGGCACAAACACACAACCCTGAGGCTTTGAGAGATCACGTATCAGTGACAGACAAGTCTGCAGTTGCATGAACAAGGAAAAAAGCTTTATTAAGTGTGTGCAGAGTGCACGATGGCACCCGCCTGAAATTAGGGTAAAAGAGGAAGGAGGAGCAGATGGATGAAGCTGGCTGCTTTCTGTGGCACAGCCCCTTCACGTGCGGCCTCAGACAGCGCTTGGATCAGCTCGCCACTCTCTGGGGCCTGGGCTGGAGGCTCCGCAGAGCTGCTCGCCCTCCTAGCGCGTGGTGAGCGCAACCTGCTCCCGGGAGGAGACCACCTTCCCGTCCTGCACCTCCTCAACGATCGTGCGGACCTGACGGGACGAGGTCATGACTGCGAAAGGAAAGCGGAGGGCAGTTATTCAAGGGGCAGGAAGGAGGGAGATTTCTTAAGGCATTATCAGATGTTGCATGTTCTTAAGGGAGATGTGGGAAATTCCACAAGGTGCTGGAAAATGTGGTTTTAAACAACCCTGCGTTGGCTCGGGAGAGGGAAGAGCCAGGCTGAGGGGGAAGCTCACACAGGCAAGAGGCACACTGCTGCAGTGAGCGGGGTCACTTGATTTTTCCAGTCGATGGAAACCTGGCACAGAAGCTGCTCAATCACAGGGACCGTTTAGGGCAAATCGTGTGAGGTGTTTCCCTGCCCCGCAGCCGTTCCCTGTGGTTGGCCGTTGTAAGAGGCACACAGGCTCTCGTGAGCCCTGTCACTGGTGCAGCCAGCGAGGCAGCACAGCGCGCCCGGGGAGGGATTTTCACTCCATCGCTTTGGCAGCTGCTCTAACAGCAGCTCTCAGAGCTGTTTGTCATAAACCTGTGAAGCAAGACAGGTTCTTACCGTCTCTGCCGGAGTGCGAGGACATAGCGGAGGAGTACTGGGAAGAGATACTGCAAGAAAAGGGGAAAAGCAAAGAGAGGTTAGGGACAAAATCCTGTTTTGTTGTTACAGGGGCTCTGTGTTTGGGCAGGAGGAAAACAGAAAAGTCTCGTAGCAGTTGCTAAAGGCGCTGCTCTGCTCGGTGTCTCCTGGAGGGCAGAGGGGCCGCAGCCCCTTCCAGCAGGGAAAGGTGCCTGTACAGCACCTCGCTGCAGACAGAACCCTGGGCACCCGTGCTTGGTGTGAACGGAAAGATCAGCCCTGAAAGCTGCAGCTGGACAGAGTCCCCAGGCAGCACAGTCTGTGTCTGTTACCCGTCTCCTCCCAACCCGCCCTCCCCAGCGAAGC
>NW_010289477.1:0-38257 GCF_000700745.2 Antrostomus carolinensis
AAGTTGCACTAATGCTCATCTCTGAGTGATTCCAGACTGCCTTGATATATTTTTTACATCTACACAGTCTTATTTCATTAATTCTACAGTCAGCAAATGCAGATTGCTTTCAAAAACTTGGTTTGAAAAACTCATGCTCATTCTGGAGCCTAAAACTGAGCTGAGCTATTTTGAAAACCCAGGACCAACCAAACACACCATTAAATAGAAAAACATTAAAGCTATTTCTAATTTTTAGACATCCTAAATGTTAAATATTCCACATTTTCCCCTAAAAAAGAAATTTAAAAAATCTGTAAGTAGGAGTTAGATCAAAGTGATGTCATATATGAAACAGTTAAACCTAACTCCTCCCTATGAACTTGTTTTTAAAGGAATACATAATCCACCTTGACCAGCTGATGGCTTGAAGACGCAGGGAGGTAGGATGGCTTCTTCCTCTCCTGTCATCCCTGCTTCCCTCTGCCATGGGCAGCACACCAGGATTTAGCTCCTATCCTGGCTCCTGCAGGTCAGTGATTGGATTTTGACTAAAAGGATGGAGGGTGAGACAGGAAGATAAAAGCAGAAGAGTTCCTTTACTCACTAGTTCACGGTGCCATATCCCTTGGCTTTAGTAAATCCCACAGAAATGGCAACCACCAAGGCAGGGAGCCCTACGGAAAGGAAAGAAGAGAAAATTGGTCATTTAAGCATATGTGCAGCTATTCTCCCACTCAACTACATAATATACACCATTCTTCCCAGTGTTATTCTTGCACCATATGTCCCACCCTGGGACTTTGGCACAGACTGAATTCAGGACCTTCAGAGCCAAAAGCGTGAGCTCTTTTTACCTCTGCTAATGAAGTAAATACCATCAGCTGTAATCAGCTCATATCCCATTGTGATCTCAGCACTTGTTTGGGCCCTGACAGTACATGCAGAAGCATAAAATATATTTATATTATTCCTAGGTGCACATGCTGGCCAGGAATATATAAGGGTGTCTCCTGAAGACAGAATATTCAGCCACAACCCAACTCAAAGAAGCTAGCAAGGAGGACATTAAGAGCTATGCTTGCTCTTAACATAATGTATGATGAACAACCCTGGTTCAGATCTCACCCCAAATAAGATAGAAAAGGAAATGGAAACTGAGTTCCCCCTATCCCAAACAGGACCCCTAAGTGCTGGGCCATGATCTACAGTACAGCAGGTCCCTCTGAACCACAACGGAAAAGGGCATCAAAACATCAGGTCTTTCTGCAAAACAATACTTCTTCTCTTGCCAGAGACCTGCTTCTTTTTTGTGTCCAAAAGGGAAATAAACTAAGAGAAAGCAGCTGTCCTCTAGAAGACACACTTCATTACGAGTGTTGCAAAGGATGAGCAAGTTAGTCTGTGGCGGGGACATCACAATTTACAAAGTACAATTTATCTTCAGAGCATCAGGAGCTAAAGGTGCCAGCACAGGATATAATTTCAGAGGCGGTAAAGCTACTGCCTTGGTCTTAATGCTAGAATCTCTCATAACATTATAGAGTGAGGAGTATAAAGCAAATCTGTTGGTTATTGTGCAACCTGCTAGTTATTGGCCTAAAACTTATAAAAAGTTCTGAAATTGTTGGGTCCCTGAATGCCTAGGCACAATCAGGACTAGCAAAAGACACAACATCTTGCTAATAGTCTTCTGATCCTTCTTATCCCTGCCACAATAAACTGCTCAAGGATCTATGGAGGAGATTGGATGCTTTTCTGCTTCACTAGCCCCAGCCCACCTCTCTCCTTTCTGTAAAGAAATGCCTGGATATCATCTAGTAACATCTGGTTCTTCAGCTACAGAGATCTCCATGTGGCTTTTTATAGCGCTTCTTGTGACATGATGAATTAAGCTGTCTCAATGCTAAAGATGGACAAATCCCATTAAGAATTAGCAGGATCAGTAGCCAGCTAGGATTAGTGCTTCTTGACAAAACCCTCACTCGTGTGCTTGTAGAGGTCATGGGAGGTGGCTGCAGAAGACGCTGTAGATCGAAGGGACATGCAGACACAGCATCCAAACAATAATCCTGCTGGCAAGGTAGTCACTCAGCAATACAAATCATCACAAGATTGATTAATAGTGATGGTCTGCTACCAGCTGGAAGGTAGAAGGCCAAGTTGGCTGGAATATACAACATTTGAGAGATATCACAAAGGGAAGTGTTTCTCCTCCCATATGAGATTTCCAAGTACAGCTCACGTTTGATCAGTCCAAAACCAACAGGCAGTGGATTTAAAATATGTAATTTTCTCTTTTCTCTTTTCTTTTCTTTTCTTTTCTTTTCTTTTCTTTTCTTTTCTTTTCTTTTCTTTTCTTTTCTTTTCTTTTCTTTTCTTTTCTTTTCTTTTCTTTTCTTTTCTTTTCTCTCTCTTCTCTTCTCTTTTCTCTCTCTTCTCTTCTCTTTTCTTTTCTCTCTCTTCTCTCTCTTCTCTTCTCTTCTCTTCTCTTCTCTCTCTTTTCTCTCTCTTCTCTTCTCTTTTCTCTCTCTTCTCTTCTCTTTTCTTTTCTCTCTCTTTCTTCTCTTCTCTTCTCTTCTCTTCTCTTCTCTTCTCTTCTCTTCTCCCTTGTCTTTTTTCTTTGCTCTTGTCTTTTTGTTTTTCCTTTGTCTTTTCTTTTCCTTTTTATTTTTTTTTTTAATTGACTATTGCTCCTCTTGCTGAGCCTCCTTCACACCTCATCTGGATATATCCTGGGCACTATAGTCACTACAATGCCATCAATATGGCATCCCATGGCAAGCACACCAAGAAACCACATGTGAAAGGACTTTTTCAGATGTATAGCTTGATGCAAGAGGCCCTGGGGAAGAGGAAAGCTGGCTAAGACTCCACCAAAAATAGCAACTTGTTCTTTGCAAAGTGCTTCTCTTAGACGTGATAATTATGCAGAAATACAGACTCAGGCTGCAGACTTGTCAGTTTACAGGGACTGGATCATACCAAGTCTGGGTTGGAGCCCCAGCTTGTGTTGAAAATGAATCTGTACAAGGAGCATTTACTGAAGGTGGTAGCTATGCCATGGTAAGAGCATTGTAATGAGAGGTGTTGTACTTCTCCACCTTGGGAGAGCTGCAATGATCTAATCACAGTTTGATGTGATGAAATTGAAACAAACAAACAAACAAAAAAACAAAAAAAAACAAACCCAAACCCCAAACCCAAAAATTTTTAATCTATTTTTTGATTGTTTAAAAGAAAGTTATTTCTAACTGGTCTGTTCCATACACTGTGTGTGGTTTGTAGCAGCCTTCTAGGCAGTCACTGGTGCTACGTAGTCACTGGCAAGGGTTTGGGGGCTTTCTGCAGAAAGTGAATTTTACATTCACAATTCCAAACACATGTGCTAGAAATCTGTTTCAAAGATTTTTGTACTGCTAGGTCAGAGGAGAATCAGGTCATATGTTCATCATGTCCCACTAGAAAATGGTGTTTGCTAATAACTAGTGACTTTTACAAAGGCAGATAGTGATAGGACAAGCAGAAACAGTTTTAAACCATTGGTGCAGAATCTAGTTGGAGGCCTGGAACTAGTGGTTCCTCAGGGGCCAGTACTGGGTCTGGTCTTGTCTAACATCTTCATCAATGACCTGGATGTAGGGATAGAGTCTGTCCTCAGCAAGTTTGCTGATGACACAAAGCTGGGAGGAGGTGTTGGCACACCAGAAGACTGTGCTGACATTCAATGAGACCTGGACACACTGGAGAGTTGGGCAGAAAGGAACCTGGTGAGGTTCAACAAGAGCAAGTGTAGAGTCCTTCACCTGGGGAGGAATAACCACATGCACCAGTACAGGTTAGGGGCTGACCTGCTGGAGAGGAGCTCTGAGGAAAAGGACCTGGGTGTGCTGGTGGACAGCAGGTTGGCCATGAGCCAGCAGTGTGTCCTTGCGGCCAGGAAGGCCAAGAGTGTCCTGGGGGGAATTAAAAAGAGCGTGGGCAGCAGGTCCAGGGAGGTTCTCCTCCCCCTCTACTATGCCCTGGTGAGGCCACATCTGGTGTATTGTGTCCAGTTCTGGGCTCCCCAGTTCAAGAGGGACAGAGATCTTCTGGAGAGAGTCCAGTGGAGGCAACAAAGATGATGAGGGGCCTGGAGCATCTGCCTTACGAGGAAAAGCTGAGAGAGCTGGGACTTATTTCTTCTTTACTGGAGCTAAATATGATGACTGAATTGTTTGTAGGGAACAGTTTGTCTAAATAATATAATTTTGTTCTAAATAATAATAATACAAAAATTCTAACTGCTAAAAACTCTTTTCTGGAAAGGCAAAGTTGCATACCCAGAGGAGAACAAAAAACCAGGGAATAAACTTCAGTGCTGATAAAAACCACTGTAGCTTCAATGAGCTACAGCTGACAGCAGCTGGGAACTTGGCAAAGGCATCTACAACAAGGGCTTAGAGAAATGCTAATACGCAAAGGGGGAAAAGAGGAAGAATCAGCCCATGACAAAGTGAATTGTGCTAATTATTTCAGATTATGCTCTTTAAAACATATTTTCGGCCTCTTTCCTCTTAGAAATGTCATTAATCCCAGCTCTACAGCTGAAGTCTAGCAGGATGCTAAATATCAGAAATTCCCTTGCTGCCTGAATAGATGAGAGTGTTGTTCATTTCTTGTCCTAACCTATTCCAAATGGTTATTACGCATCATTTATCAGCCAGTGCATCCTAGCTCAGAGACGACTACATTTTACTAGCAGCACAAATTATGCTTCTACACATGTAGGGTGGGTTTTTTTTTATTTTGGTTTGGTTTTTTTTAACTGTACAGACTACAAATGTGAATGCTGCTCATCCAAAATTCCCTTGGCTAACACACCCATCTGTCCCAGCTTTTACAAATCAGAAAAAAAAAAAAAGAAAAATCCCTTTTTATTACCTAGAAAAACTATTAGTCTGTTGCATTTGATATCCCTGATGTTCCATGAGTCACAGAGTGTTTGTGTATAAACACACGCATGAACGCACACAGGCGCACGCAGCCTGTGCTTTTGCACGTATGTGGCTCTGCTCCTTTTACAGGAAAAAGAAAAATTACTATATTTCAATAACACAATTTATTTTCTATCGTAAGCAAAAAGCTAGGAGTGAAAACTTAAAGGGATGCAGGCAGGTGCTGGAAAGAGGATGGCTTTTGATGTACCAGAATAAATCATATCAGGGCGCTTCAGAAGCATCAGAAATCTCTTGCCTGGGGTGAAATGCCAGACTTCAGTAGTAAAACGAGACAGAAATACAGCTCAGACACACAACACTTTCTCTCTCCTTTTCTCTTTTTTTCCCTGCTTGCTTTTGAGCAACTTTTTGTTCCTTTTGCTCCTTTCAAACACATGCTTGTTATTGCTTTGAAAGCCCAGGTTATGGGTTTGTGTTTGTTTTCTACTACAGAATGCATCGTTTAAGGCTAATAAATTAAACATACGGGAGAGGCAGAGGGAGAAAAATTAGTTACAAACATCTGCACCAGTCTTGTAGTTTATTTGTCTGCAAAAGGCTCTGCTGCCATGGAGACAGGATTTCAGAGCTTGCTTCTACTCTGGGTTGCACATGGAAGGAGACAGTGAGAAAAAGGAAAGGAGAAAGCAAGAAAGAGACCCAAACCCAGGAGAAACCACCCTCAGCACACCCTTTGAAAACTCAACTCCTCTTGACTCATCTATTTAGTGTGACCCTTGGGTGCACTGGGCAGCAGGCAGGACTTAATGGCTCTTTCTCATGTTATTTTTAACCATTTCAGCCCTTCTTGACACCCCTGAACGTGTTGTGAGCACCCTCTGCCCAGCTTCTGCAGAGCATCAGTCCCTCTTGTAGCCCAGACCCTCTCTGCTCTGCATCCCAGGATGGGGATGACACTTCCCCCTTCCCTGAGGGAGCTGTTCCACAGACCAGCTGTGATCAGATGCTGATGACAGATCCTCACCCCATCCAAGACACAAGAAGCGCTTGCGGATGATGCGGTTCCGTAACCGGCCCGTCACGGCCATGTAGGACTGCCAAGCCTCGGTCAGCACCCAGCAGAAAGAGGAGAGGAAGAAGAAGTGTAAGAAAGCCGCCACCAGTGTGCATATCACCTGGAGAGAGGAGGAAAGGAAGATACGTGAGAGAAGCAGCAAGTGGAGAGAACAGCACCTAGGAGAACAGAAGGCACAGGGAGATGCTTCCAAACCAAACCCAAGGCAAAGCCATGGAGATCAGGACACAAAAGGACATTTTAGGAAGAGGCAGTTTCCCCTACAAGCTTCAACCTAGCAAAGGACCAAAGTATTTGCTTCAAATTTAAGTACTGCATGGAAACAGGTTGTTCTTAAGCATGACCTCTAAGATAAGCCTATGGTTAATATTTTTACTGAAGTTTGAATCCACCTCCCATTCTGGTGCTTTCTTGGTTTCAACAAGATATATTTCTTTTCCAAATGATCAAAACAATTGCCACAATGTCTTTGGGAAGGACGGAGCAGTTAGTAAGTCATGTAATAATCTCAGTTCAAAAGGTTTGCAAAAGCAGCGTGTTGTTTGTAGCCAAGCCTTAGAAATAAAATCAGAGGAAGGCAATTTAGGTGGTGTCACTGCCAGGGAAGGATCACTGAGTGAAAGAGTTAAGTCGTGAGAGACGGTGAAAATGTGGCTGCCAAGGGCTGGTAAGGACTACAAACATGAGGGGTGTGTAGTTGTCCAAGAGCATATAACTACTAGCAGATGGGGAAAAAAAGAAGAAAGAAGAAAAAAAAAAATAGAAACTACATTAAAAGGAATTTCATAATGGTGAGCTCTACTACATGATGGGGAAATCTCTCCGGGGAAATACAGGGAGCTTAAGCCATTTAAAATTAAACTGGGGAAAGTACTAGCAAATGCATTATGAAGAACAATCCTGTAGCGCCAGGGAGATGGACCGGAAAGCTGACAAGCTCGTCTTTGTTTTTAACTCAGCAAGGCCAAATCTTTCACTGGTGCAAATTGGTGCCGCTCTGTTTAACTCTGCTAGAGCTGTGCTTAATTTCCACCATCTGCGACTTGGAAACTGTGAATCAATGTACTCAAGAAGAAAATGATGGAAAGAAACTCCAGTAGCTCCCAAGGAGAAGGGAAAGCAAATAGACTCTAAAAGTGACTCGAGATGAAAAAAATGGCTTAAGGTATTTAGGGGGAGGGGGAGGTTTGTAATGAAGAATTTCTCTGCTTTGAGTTATACCAGGAAACATGGACTCTGGGTTTACAGTCAATGAACCTTCCTCTTTTTTCATCCACCAGCATCATAACACAGAGCTCTCATGCAGAGGGTGTCTTTTATCGTTATTTTATCAGATTGCTCTTGATTCATACACTGGCACAGACTGATGTTATCTGAGGTTGTGAATAAAAGCAAGGCTGTGTGTTCTTTGAGACAGGAGCTGTCTTTTTGTTCTGTATTTGTATTTGACATCAAAACCCTTGGTATTCTGCCTATAAATGGATTCTAGATGACAGTTCAGTACAAATAACACAGCTCAATATGATAATTTCAAGTAATTTTTACATTTTAAAAGAATCCTGAAAAGGTGGTTGCTATTCATCAGCTTACAGATCTACATAAAACAGTTACAAACACAGGATGCTTTCTGGAATGTATTTTAACAGACTGTTATTTTAGAATATTTTTTTTTTTTCTAACATAAAATATAACACTGTTCATTTTACCATTTTGATTTTGTTTTGCACCAACATGGTTCTTCCCAGTTTTGCCAGGAGTTTGTAAGAAGGAGAGAAAAATTTTGCTTTCCAATTTTACACCAGAGAGATAAATTTTTTTCTGGGTATTTTTTCTCAATCAGCTAGTTTTGATAGAAAAGGAAGGAGAAGAGAGGAGGTGAGCACAACAGAAATATACACATCTCAGCTGGGCCACTATAAACCCATTGCCTCAACTGAAACCAGGCTGTAAACTTTGCCAGCTGATGAGCAGACACATATTTGCTTTTACTACCTCTGCTGTGGGTTTTTCCTTCTTTCTAAGGAAAAAAAAAATCTCCATGAAGGCCTAAGCACAGGGATATGATGTCCCAAGCTGCTGCAGAAAGATTTAGCAGAGCTGGTCAGTCTGTCAAGGCCATTAGCCCTTGTTTTCCTTTAAAAGAAGAGATCTGCTTCCTTGCAGTATGTAGCCATGCCTTTGAGATATGGCCAGTTCATGCAGCATTCATTTCTTTTGTATCACGTTATTGCTGACTGTAATTTTTTTAGCTTTTTCCCAGGCCTTTCATCTTCAAAAAAGCTTAGCAAATCCAGGCGTGGAGTTTTGCCTTTGAGGTTACACGGATGGAAATCAAGGGAGAATTTGGCATTTCCAGGGAAACTAATACCCTAGAAAGTCTCCCAGAGTAACTGCAATTATAAGTCAATCACCACCATTTTAAGACGCTCCATTATCAATAATTGAATGTGAATAAATTCCTAATTTACACTTCTTCGTTTCTTCTCTATATAGTTTTCTTTCTCTGTTCCCTGCCAGAGACTGTTTACTAGATGGCTGAGCGGAAATCCAAGAATAACCTTTCTATTTATGGTGTTTCATGCATATGTATGTGCAAAGAGCTAATCTGCCTCATGCAATCGCAGCCGGGAGCTTTGAATCCCCGCTAACAGCTCTGACAGTCATCACTTAGAGTAATGTGAGAAAAAGCATGAGGGAGAACCTGGGCTCACAACTGTGCTCTTGAACTGGGTAGGAGAGGGTGAAAGCATCCACCTCTTGTCCTGGGGTGAAGAAGAATAACCAAAGAGGAGGTCATAGAATCATCAAATGGTATAGGTTGGAAGGGACCTTAAAGATCATCTATTTCCAACCCCCCTTCCCATAAGCAGGGACACCTTCCACTAGACCAGGTTGCTCAAAGCCTCATCCAACCTGTCCTCAAACACTTCAAATGAGGGGGCACCCACAACTTCCATAGTTTGCCATGTTGAGCATCCTTTAGTGTTTTTTTTCCTATGGAAAGAAGTTCCTAGCACACACTTGGGGTTGCAGATAATACACTCGGGGAAAGCGAGAGCTTAGCTCACCCTTTCTCCACCTCTTGCCCCAAAAAACCCATGTTGGCCATGAAAGAAAGCTCTGCTTTATAAAATTATTTTCTGAAGGGCACTTGTTTAATAGGAGTAGAGCTGTCTGGCTGCAGCTCTCCACACTTCTCTACACACACCTGACTCAAGCAGCTGCAAAGCTTTCTCTAAAACATAACCTAGCCCTAACCCAAAGTGCCCTCCATAGAAATGAGTCTCTGTGATTCATTAAACCCTGGGGCTTCTCTGCAGAAATGCTTCCAAAAGTGACAGCATGCTCTGACTGCCAAAGTAGACACTCAAAAAAACTGTCCAGCAATGGTTATTGTTAATTAAAAACTAAATTTTGACTTTTGATTGCAACTTTGGCAACAGGAGGAGTACATGACACATCTTGCCTCGCTTTTCTGCTTAGCAGAGTTGGGATGGTTGGAGTATGCAGGGAGATGCGAAAATGTACAAAAGGAAAATACTGATGATGAGAAGTGATTTGTTATGCCAGACACCACCAGGGAAATTGAAAGTACTTTAGCAGGTGAAAAGTCATATAGGCAACACACATCTCTGCAGCTGGGCCTATGAAGTGGGAAGACAGGTATGTCCAACCAGTGCACGTGGCTTGAAAATCCACATTATGTCTTGCCTTTACTGCTTGAGTCGCACTGTGATCTGCAGTGAGTCCCTCCCAGTGCACAGTTTGTCTGCCAATGCTTCCTACCCTCCAAATAAAGGTGTTTTTTTGTGGCTGTATGCATTAACATCTGCCAAGCACTTTAAGCTTAGAGTATAAAAGTTGCTGGAGAAATAAACATAAAGCTGACATGTTGGATTTTTTTTTTTCTTAAAGCCTTTTCTCAATCTGTCTTTCTTTGTAATTTTTGGAAAATAAAATGGTTAAAGCCTTGCAAATAACCATGGTTTTTTTTTTTCCACTGTGCCATGTGCCAGCTACTCTAGGCAGATATTCAAAAATATCACATTGGTTTTAATCAAAGCCCTGAGGATGCTGACAAATTACCAAAGAGAGAGCGAGAGAGAAAATTGAAATCTGCCATTTAGTCATGTCTTTGACATGTTGCTAATTAACAGATGGAGGAAAAATGAGGAAGTGCTGCCTGAATGGATCATTTCAGTGCTAAATCAGAAGAAAAGCAAACAAACAAACAAAGCCCAACTGATCTCCTACCTTATTCCGGGTCTGTGTTTGTCCGATCAGGATGAGAGCATTGGAGGAGATGATGGATAGGCAGAAGTTGATAAGAATGACCGAGCGCTCTGAACGAATATACCTGCAGCAAGAAAAGAGGGGAAGGGAGATCCACCCTGTTACAACTTGCATTAAGTTACCTCTGAAAAGCATCAACCAGATGCAGGTTGCACTGGGGCAGGCTCTACAGAAGACCATAGTAAGAGATTGCCCATTTCCTGCAGATCTTGTACGTTAAACAGACAAGAACATGGGGAAAAGGGAGGGGGAGATCTTGGGTGTAGTGCTCAGCACACAGACCTCTCCATCCTCCCCATCAACTGGAGTTATGAGCATGAGTCAACAAAGGGCCAGTCTGATCCCTAGTCTGAGCCATTTCTAAAACAATACTGAGTGTTGCAAGTCTTCTTCAGCTCTGCTTACTTGAAAGGGGACTTGAAAAGGAGCTTAAAAGAAAACATACAGGCAACACATGGAAAGATTCCCAAATAACAAGAGCCACAGGCATGCTGGCAATGAAAGCAGATTACGAATGCATGCACCTTCACAACAAAGTGTGTGTGATTCAGCATTTCCCTTTGTTTAACCTAACAACCCACCCTGAAGCAAAAAATATTTGTGGCTTTTTGTTTTCTTTCTTTGTTTTTTTTTTTTTTTCCCCTCAGATGGAGAGGTTTAACACGTCTTAAAACTAGGTCAAATATGTAACGGCAGCTGTGGGTCTGGGACATTTGGGAGCTAAGTTAGGAAGCTGTTGCCTTCAGCACCTTGCAGGAGTAAGTTATTAGTCATTTCTGCTTTGCAGTGCACAGCACAGAACCAACTTGCTGCTGAGGTATGTGCATGAAAATTAATTCAAACCACCGGCTACGGAGGGAAATTTCTTTGAAGGCACTTTTATGTACTTAATAAAATTAAAAGGGGATTGCAAAAGCGTTAAGTCTTCAAGGACTGACTCAGGACCTGACCATACCAACACTCATACACGTAAATAATTGCAGTGATTTGGCAAGCACCCTGTCTGAATATCAGATGAGTACAGAGTAGACACTGATGCTTCTAGAAATTAGAAACAGATCTATTAATCAACCAGCTCATCCCTGGAGGCTAATGCAGGATTATTTCCTATATTCCAGCACATCAACTATTTATATTGGGAATTTAATTTTATTAACTAATTTTAGCAAGAGTGAGTTGGTCATGCTTTGGCTGCAGAGTTTCGAGTTTCTGACTAGGTAGGCAGGATGAGTTTACTGCATGTGTGTAAATCTGTGCACGTGGGTGAATCTGTGCTTTAGACCTTCTGAAGGCTGAAAAAACTTTCATTTTAACTTCCCTCTGAATTTTACCTTCAAACAAACATGAATGATGAAGGTATGCTTTCCTGGATATAAAAAAGTCACTGATGCAAAGTAGCCTGGACTTCTGAGTCTGTTGGAAATCTGGTTTATAGATAATTCTCTCTGAAACTCACCCAACCCCATAACAGACTACAAAATTTAGGCTTCTAGCTCAGCTAGAAACTGGGTGGACTGCCTGCAAAATGAGCATTTGTTTCCTTTCATGGCCAATCTGACCTCAAATTTCCCCATTTCATTTCAATACAAAGCTGTGGATCATCTGGATAAATATTCCGTTTGTGGCTGGAGGGTACCAAGCCATCAATCTACCTAAGACTTTACAAAGTAAAACAACAAGTTCCTACTCAACAACTTCTGGGGGATAGAAAGGGAGGTTTGGACTCTGTCCTGGCAGGAATAGGATGTGATAAGTCTGTGTAGCAACATTGTGATCCAACTGGCATTACGGTGCCCTTCCTCTGGTCAAAAGAAGTAAGAAATGAGTTGACCATAAGTATAGTCTGTATGTGAATGTAAGGGAGGATAATCTGTCTGTCTTCAGACTTTTCCTGACCTTAAACAAGCCTCTCCTTTCTCCACACTTCCCTTCATGCACTGAGAGTCCACACTGTTCCCCAGATCCCTGAACCTCCAAAGAATGAGATATGGGTCGGCAACATACAGAATCAAAGAATCAGAATAATTTAGGTTGGTGAAAAACTTCCCAGTCCAATGCTCTGTTCAAAAAAGGGCTAATTTAAAATCAGATCAGATTTCTCAGGGTCATGTCCAATCAAGTTTTGAAAATCACCAAGAACAGAAATGCCATCATCACTCTTAGATGACTTGTTACAGTGCTTAACTGCTCTCACCATGAAGGATTATATTTCTTTAGATCCATCTAGTTTTCTTTTTTCCTGCTGCAGCTGGTACCTCTAGAACTTTCCCTGTATACCTCTGCAAGTTGTTCAACCATGTTCTCCAGCTCCCTAAGCATCCACTGGACTTGCTCCAATATGCTGACATCTCTTGTATCAGGGGAGTCCAATGCTTGGCATGCTTTTCCAGGTGTGGCCTCAACAATGTCAAGCAGAGGGGAATAATAAAGTCCCCTGACCTGTTGGCTATATGCCTGCCTATATAGCCCAATATAATGTTGACCTTCATTGTTGTACAGGTGGACTGCTGATTCATGTCCAAATTGTTGCCTGTAGGGCCTTTCCTGTAGAGGCATTACCAAGCCAGTCAATTCCCATCTCATTCTACTCCACATGGTTATTCTGACCCAAGTGCAGGATTCCGCATTCCTCTTTGTTGTACCATTTCTCCAGCCCATATCTCCAATTTGATGAGGTCCTTCTGAATGGCAGTGCTGCTCTCCAGAACATCAGTCACTCCACCCAATTTGGTGTCATCCACAAACCTGCTGAAGGTGAATTCTGCCCCATCATCCAGGTTGTTAAAGAAGACAATAAACAATATTGGCCCTAGTATTAGCCCCTGACAGATGCAACTAGTAACCAGCTGCTGGCTAGGCTCCAAATCTTTGACCATTACTCTTCAAGGGCGCATGAACTTCAGTCAGCTATTAACCCACATTAGAAGCCAACAATCCAGTCCACAGTTCCCTGCTCTGGATACAAATATGCTATGGGAAACTGTGCTAAAGGTGCATCAACACTATCCTAGCAAAACCAGGACACTTGGTAATGTAAAAACATGCAACACCCACTTCTCTCCACTGTCCACATAACCAGTTGTCCCATCTCAAAAGGCAAATAGGTCAGTCAAGCACAATCTGCCCACAATAAATCTATGCTGTCTATTCCCAATCTTTTCCTTTTCCATCATTTTGCCTGGAAATAACCTTCGTGACTACTTGCTCCTTCATCTTCCCACGGAGTGTGAGTAGGCTGACCAGTCAGTAGTTCTCTGGATCCTCCTCCTTGTCCTTTTTAAAGATGGGTGTAACATTTGCCTTCTTCCAGACATCGGGAAGCTCCCCAGATGATAGAAAGTGACTCCACTGTAACATTATCCAGCTCCCTCCACAGCTTCGATGCATTCAATTCAGTCTAATGGACATGTAAATGTCCAACTTACTTAAACGTTCCTCAGCTATCTCTTCCCTGGTGGTGGGCAGTATTTTCTTCCCCAGACTCCACCACTAGGAACAGGAATTTGGATGCCTGAGAGCAAAACTTGCCAGTAGAACAAGAAAACGAAGGCACTAAATACCTTCACCTTTTCTGTTTCTTTCTCCATTAAGCTACTTGCCCCATTCAGCACTGGGACAACATTTTCCTGGGTAATCCTGTGGCTACAGAAACCCTTGTTGATGCCTTTCACAACCCTTACCAGTTTCAAATCCAGCTGAAGTCTGACCTTCCTAATTTATTCCTACATTCCTTGTCAATGCTTTGATAGTCCTTCTTGGTAGCCTGACCTGGTTACCAAACATTTGCTCATTATGTTTCAGCTCAACCAAAATTTCCCTGTTACACCACGGTGGCCTTCTGCCTTGCTTGCTTTTTTCCCTTCCATTTCTTCTTCTCCAGTGCAGGAGGCTCCAAAGAAAGAAATCAACACTACTATCTAGAACATATGGCCAAAAAAGTCAGGAACTCATAGCAGACAGGGAAAAAAAACCCCACAGACTTTGACGGGTTTGGCCAGAGGAGAGATCTCCAGAAAAAGTAAAATCATAGAATTGGTTAGGTTGGAAAAGCCCTTTAAGATCATCAAGCCCAACCATGAACCCAACACTGCCACCCCCACCACTAAACCATGTCCCTAAGCAGCATGTCTACATGTCTTTTAAATACCTTCCGGGATGGTGACTCAACCACTTCCCTGGGCTGCCTCTTCCAATGCTTGACAACCCTTTCTGTGAACAAGTTGTTCCTGGTATCCAATCTAAACCTACCCTGGAGCAACATGAGGCCATTTCCTCTTCTATTGCTCATTACTTAGAAGAGACCCACACTCACATCATTACAACCTCCATTCACTACCGCTTGGCTGATACATGGACACTGCCTACTTATCCAAATGTGCTTTACTCAGCCACCAAAGCAAGGGAAAAACTCTCACTGCAAATTTAGAGAACTTCTGCTCTGGCCTGGGTCCTGCAGGATGTGGGGAAGCCTTATGTAAACCAAGACAGATGGAGAAGGTGAGAAAACCCCACAGTCTGTCTCTCCATCTCCATTATGCTCACTTCCCCTCCACAAATGCTGACTCACTCTTGCTTTCTCACTGCTTTTACACACATCCTTCTCCTCGCAGTCACTTACTCATTCCGGCTACCTCCCACCAGACCCACCGATTGCCTCAGCATCTCTGGCAAAGACAGAGCTCCTGGGTTTAAAGCAAGAGTTAAAAGCCCCTTGAGAGCTCACTGACAACCACTAAATCAATCCTGAGGCTTCGATGGGCAGGGAGTGAGAAAAGCTCACAGTGATATCTTTCAGCGATACAGCATTCACCCAGCTGCCGTCAGTGAAAAAGATCTGCCGTGCCCCACATGCTGATGGGCTGGTGGAAGAGCTACTTGATAGCAAGCATTGATCTCTGTACTATGGAAAGGTCACTGACTCCAGAGGCTGTGGAATCACAATGAGTTCAGGGATGGAAAACATATCGGGGCACTCCTGAAACACCACCGTGTCAAGTTGCTGCTTAAAAGGAGTGAAACAAACCAAAGCTGAGAGAAACACAGTACTAAGTCATTTCACCTGTTCTGACCCTTGAATAGTTCCTTTTTCTCCACAATTTTTCATTTTCATGTCCGTTTTCAAGACAGAAGATCTTTTTCTTTCAATTTTCCCTCTTTTTCCACATGGGTGGTGGAGCACGTGGCCCACACAAAGATCATGTCTCCAGCTGTGACCCGAGACAGCCACTGCCGAGATGTAACAAGGTCATTCCACTTCTACGGCCCACTGTGTCACTGACCTCTCTGTCAAGGCTGCTAATAAGGCCAGAGATACACCATCTGCAGCAGAGTTTTTGCAGCCATCTGTCTACTGGGAATTGGAGTGAGTCCACCAACAGGCCACCAACAGCCGTCAAACAGAAACAATGTCCAGTTTTCAATGAGATGGTGCCAAGTTGGCTGTGTCTGAAGTGATCACTTGCATCAAAAAGCTCATGCCGTTCATGCCAATGGCTGAGTAGGTGCCACTAAGCAGCGACCATTATTTGGGGGTATTGAATGGGAAGTGGAGGGTAAACTCATTTCCTCTCTGATATGCAGCCCAAAGCTGGGATCATCTCCCTTTTACTCTGTCCCCTTTTCTTTTCCATGTTTCTTTCTCTCTTTCTCTCCTGCTCTTTCTTTTTGCTTCCCATATATATAAACAAACCCTGGCTGGCCAAAATTCTGGGAAAGTTTCCAGATTGTCAGCCTCAGTGAGCCTATTCATCAGAAGTGTTTCATACTCAAGCTGAGCCTATGTATGCATGCTCCAGATGCCTTTGTCCAGAGATCTGAATGGGAAAATTCCCAGCCAAAGCTCCCTGAAACAGCTGAGTTCTGGTGAGTGCTCTCCACAGAAGACCAGGCAGCTAGGGCATGAGGATTTTATCCTTTGCATGGTGAAAAAGAACCACTTTGATATGGCTTCTCTATTTTAGCAGCAACAGCTGGAATAATACTGCTGATCCCACTTCTGAGCATTCCTCCAGCTGTTGTCTATCTGACTATATAACACCTAGGGAAAAGCAAAGTGGGAGCCAGGAGATAATGTTGACTTGAATATGATGTTCCTGAGACCATTTATAGGACAGCACATTCATGTCCAGTAGTTATGCCTAAAATAAAAAGGACACACAGAGTGCTCAGGGCTCAGCCACGGGAATGCTGTGACGTTTAGAAAACATGAAAACATGATCTACAGAGAAGAAATGAAACAAACTCAGCGGACCAAAGAGAAATTCTAGAGATCACTTGATCATGCTTTACAAATATTTACACAAAGAGACTTAGGATAGAGAGCCCTTTAATCAAGATATAGCTGGTCTCAGGATCACTTGGAAATGTATGACCATCCTTGGCTAGCTCAGAAATGCCCATTCAAGCCTCCTATAAACATGTCCCCCATTCATGCTGATTGTTTTGGGCATAGGCATAACGCAAAGGCTGGAATGAGAAATTAAAGAGAGTATATTTTAAATGGGGCAGGCAATTAGCTTTACTGTCCTCAATAACAGTAAATATTGAGGGGCACACTCCTGGAAGAAAATACATCATGTTATTCCAAATGACTCTGGCAGGCTCCAAACTGATTCAACCTCACGTCTGAACTTGAGTTTCAGATCCTGAACTTATTTCTGATAGGAAAGAGAGGGCGAGGCTCGAACACTTGCTCTTTACTCCTCTATCCTAACTTTCCACTTGATCCTGACACCAGTGACACCAGTAAGTCACCTACCAGCGCTGCCCAGTGCTGCCCAGCCTGAGGAAAAGCAGGAGAGGACAAGGACTTGAGCAGATCCAATGATACCCCAGGCACGGAAAAACCTGAGTTCTAGATAAATGTTATTATGATCAGTCTTCAGCTCAGAGCACTTGCCATCATTAACTAGCCACTATGCACTGTCACAGTATCAACAAAAGATGCGTTTTTGCTCATTTTTTACTCTTTTGTTTCTTTCCTCTATCAAAATGTAGAAAAAGTTATCTCGATCACAACCCTCAACTGAATTTACCCTTTCCTCCCTACTAAGAAGAATCATTTGACAAAAGAAGAGCCTCAAACTGATCCCTTCTGCCCAAAGGGTCACCAATAATTTCCAAAGAGTATATCCTCTGGGGCTACTCCATTTCAATTGCATGGTTATTCACTTGGTTCTGATGTTCTTTCTTTTGTTTAGCTTAGAGTCATGAAGCTCTAAGTATGTTTGCCATGGGTTTAGGAAAGACTTGGGTCTCATAGTATAAATTAAGACCTTGTTCAATGCAGAATAGAGGGAGAATCCTGTGCACACCTCATGTCCTCCAGCTTATACAGTCCACCAAAATGTATCTAACAGGGGCATGGGTCAATGTGGGCCTTTGTTCAATAAAACTTTGCTACGAAACCCCTTCATCTTCAATTAATGATACAATTTAAGGTTGCACCTGACCTGCTTATAGGTGTACAGGAGCTCTCTGCAATGGGATGTATGAAGGAACCCCATATAGATCTGAAGCTAAAGGCAAAACATAGCTAAGAGGTTGGAGAGTTAATTAGACCATTCGGTTTATCACCCTTAAGATCTTGAAAAGTGTTGTCATTTCTTCAGGCCAGATGTTTTCATAATGGGTCATGGATGTTTTGATGTTATCAAAGACCCAGCCGGGAATACTTTGAAGCAATCTGCCTGCTAGGAGGCAGTGCACGTCCACCTCTCCACAAACAATGTTTCCTAGGGTATCCAAAGGCATCTAAAACAGCATGCGGCTTTTGAAAATGGAACAATGTGACTACATGGGGTCATGGCACTAATTTCACTGTACTAATTTCTCTGGCACTAGAAGGAAAGAATAATGCCAACTGAGCCACCATGATGACTTTTTGCAGGACCCAATCATTACAAAACGGTTCTTCCTCAGGCACCAGACACCCAAAATAGGAGAGTAAAACCTCCAGAATCCATGTAGATCTAGAGACAGTTACTTTCCCCAACAAGAAGAGAAGAGAATGAAAGCCATACCTCCAAACAGAGACATAAATGATAATCAACAGCAAAAGTGTCAGCGAAGATACTCCACAGCCTACAATTAACGTGACAGAAGGGACCAGCACCTTTTCCATGTTCTGAAAGAGAGAAAGTAAGACATTTTAAAAAAAGAAAAAAAAAAAAAGATGCTCAGCAAATGCTAGCAGCTCAGTTTCACAGCAAGAACTTTCCTCCTAATTGTGTGTCAACTCACCTGACCTTCACATTGCACTGCACATACAAATAAAGAGGAAAGAAGACTAGGATCTATTTCTGACTGACCCAGCCTTTTTTTGAACCTGATTCTGCTCCCACACTCACCAGTGTTAAGTCTGGGTAACAACTCTGACATCCATGATGAGGTAGGTGTGTGAAAGGCGTGGGCTGCAAGAGGAGGGTCAGGCCCTTCACACCCAGTGTGAAAATTCAAAGATAATTAGTAGGGCAATAGCAGAAGTCAGTGACTACACTAGATCAATTATAAATGAGCTGTTCTGGGAATGGAGGTGATGAAGGTTGGAGGATGAAAAGAAGGTGAAAATCTTCAACCAACTACAAATATCCCTCTGGAAAAGGAGGATGTGACACAAGCAAAGAAAAAAAAAAAAAGATGCATATCCTCCCCAGTGGCCCAGCACTCAGTCACACCATCGATCGCTTCACTACTCTTACACTACTACACAAAGGCATTTCTTCCTATGCAGAGGTCCTTACTGGAAATGCTGGTGTGGAACAGTTCTCCTTTCCTGCCTGAACACAAAAGATCTGCTGATCATTAGCTCTTGCAACAACAAGAACAAACACACATGATATAACCTCTCCAGATCTAGTTCTCTGCATCACTGGGACTACCCGTGTAACTAGCCAACATCTGCCAGACTAATATCATTAAACTCCCCCTGTTCTCAGCTTGGAATGAGGATCTGGATCCCATTTGGTCTTCTCTGCTGTAAGCTTTTTTTCTGGCATGTTTCTCATTTCCACATCAGTGATCTCTGTTAGCATGAAGGCTGAGAAGCAAAGACCCACCGTGCAGCAGACAAATGATAACCCTCTATTTAGAATGATTAGCCAGTATGCAGAGGTGTGAGAGCACAGTCGAGGTTGTCATTAGAACGGCACAGTATCAACACCTTTCGCTACAGCCAGGGAGATGAGATGGTTTCTGACATAGCAAGAACTTAGCACAGGAAAAAAAAAATGCAATTACACATGAATTTGGGAATGGAAGAGGCAGAGCTCTAAGGACTTGTCTACACCATTTTGTTGGCAGGCGTGAGGCTGCTCAACCTGAACCTCCAATGAGCAGGATGCCACAAATCTGAGGCTACTGCAACTCTGTTCCAGGCTACTGAGCCTTCTGCAAAGCAAAATATATGAAGCAAGGCTCAGTGCTACGCTTATATGGAGTCTGGCCAGCTCAAAACATGGGCAAAGCAAGCATGTATCTATTGACTCAAGGCCCACAGTCAGATTTAATCCAGAGAGCCCACCAGAAAGAAGAGAGAAACAACCCCAATACATGAGGATATGAGCTGAACTGTCCCTGAAGTCTGAAGGGCTTGGGAAGATCTTCCTTACTTGTGTATTTTGGCCAAGGGCACCTCTCACATTTTGAATTTCATTGGGGGGAATTAATGAGGAACAAAACTGTCACCATACTGCTGCAGCGAACCCCACAGGAGCTATTGGGAAGGCTGGCACAAGAGTTTAAGGGATCTGAGACAAAATTTAGTGACACATTCAATGGCTTGAATGCCCAACTGGCATATCTACCCAAAGGAGTACAGGCTGATTGAGGGATCTTTACTGAATGCAGACCAGCTAGAAACTGTAAGCCAAACTGCACTGCAGTGTAATGATACCTCTTTGTGACGTCTCCTCCCTACAGACCATATTAACTCTTGACACATCACTACCCCAGCATGCCTGTACAGCTTCCTTGAGTTTGCTCTGTGAAACAGGAGGCTTAGGACTCTCCAAAAATACACCACAGATACATACAAAGGGTTTAGATGCCAATCCAAAAATTATGGAACTGGATTTTCTGGCAATATCTTAGTCCTTTAAATTACCAGCAATAGTGCAGAAACTGCAAGAATAACATGGTGCTGAGCCTCACTAATCCATCCAGCAAGGTCCTGAGTCTTCCTCCTCTTAGAGCTTCCCAAAATGCTCACAGAAAATGTTTCAGCTCACATATGGGTACTTCCTCTAAACTTCTACAGAGACTTGGTTCCCTGTGATTCTTAACATCAACTCATATGACTGTATTCCCACCCTGAGAATTTACTCCTGCCAAATATTTGTAGAAAGGTAGAAGCAGGCTTTTTTTGTTTTGTTTTGGGGGGTTTTTTTTGGGTTTTTTTTTGTTTTGTTTTGTTTTTTTTTAATTAGGTAAACAGAAATAGATTTCAATGAAAATATTAACATTTTGATACGTCTTCCATCACTGTTTTGTTTTTGGGTTTTTTTGGGGTTTTTTTGTTTTGTTTTTTTTTTAATTAGGTAAACAGAAATAGATTTCAATGAAAATATTAACATTTTGATACGTCTTCCATCAAAAAAAATTGAAACTGGACACATTCCAGACACCGTCAGTGTTGAAATATCATACCCTGCTTGATGTAAACTGAAATGCAGGAGACTTTCTTCTGGGAAGAGAAGCCTCTGTTTTACTCAGGCACTGGGGTAAGGTATGGGAGAGAGAGATGAAATCTCTGCTATGAAGCCACAGCTTCTCCCTTTGCCACCTTTGTCTACCTCTCTGCAGAATCCAGGTGGGCAACAGCCCTGTCCCAACCCAGAGATGCATGGTCGTGACAAATGCACTGTGAAGCACAAGCTACTCAGACATGGATTGCTCCTTGTTCACTTGCTCCCTGCTCGCTCCCAACCCTTTTTCTTTCCCTGCTCTCCGCTTACGGCGATATGAGTTCACATCACACAAATGGTGGCCTGGGATGAGCATCGATTGTGACATTTGATTTAAGTAGGTCTCATTCCACTGACTTTTCATGGGTAAGTGGATAAAAGTGGGGGAGGAGCTCCATTAAAGCAAAAAAAAAAGCTCAACATATAACTTGTCCCTAAACCCTCTGAGAACAACTGAAGAAACTGAGTTTGGATTTAAGAAAGATGAGTAGAATACATCTCTCTGTCTCCAACACAGTAACCCTAAATTCTCTCCATTCTGCACCCTCTCTGACATCCCTCCATCCTCAACAACCATTCCCTCTTTCATCCTTTTCCCTATCTCCTTTCCCACATCACCCATAACCTTCTCCTAGGTCCTCCATCAGCTAAGTAAGAAGTTGCACGTACCAGACCATTCCTAGGTCAGATGTTTGTTCGTTGGCAAGGCATTACACAAATGACAATCAGTCACAAGTGGAAGCCAGATTTATGGCTGCCTATCTGCACCCTTCCCACAAAAAATAACCTGATCTGTACCTCCTTTATCCTTTGGCCAAATTTTCACAAAACCCTTGCCTACTGGAAGGACTTTTCCATGCTACGAAGCTCATCCCTTCCCCCTGCAGAGAAGAGATGGTTGGTCCAACCCTGATGGGATTTCTGTTGGCATCATGAGGGTGAATAACTACAAAAAACATTGGCTGCAATAAAAGTAGGAGCTCGCTCCTTTGGGGATAATAAATCCTAAAAGCTTAGGCCCATACAGCTTAGCATTCTGTTTTCTTTCTTCATTATTAAGCTTTCCCTGTCCTCCTCATCTTCCTTTCCCCCTCCTCCACTTCTTCCCTTTGGCAAACAGAGCATCGTTTGTTTTATTTCTTCTGACTAATTAAACTCCCTGACAGAAGGTGGTCGGATGCTCTAGGATCTGAGCCTTGTAAAGGAAATTTCCTTGGAAGAGAATGAGGGGGGAAAGCAAGGTTGATTTAAAAAGAAAGAGTGATACCAAGAGAAAAACAGTAAGACATTCTCAAGGTAAGAGAGAAAGCAGTCCTATGGGTATTTGTCATCACCACAGCTGAGGAGCAAACTGGTTGACTGCAAAAGACAGGCTAGGAACAAGGTCTCCACCTGCTTGGAGAGGAGATGGTCTCAGATGGCCTGCCCCTCACCACCTCCCCATGTCTGCTGAGGGGAGCCATCCAAAAGCTTCCCGAAACACAGATGAAGTCGTGCCTGGTTGGAGATAGAAAGAAAACCTTGGCCTGGGCCAAACAGGAACAGAGCAGGTCATTACAAGTCCCAAGTCCTGCTATTCTGTCACCAAGCATGACAAGGGAGGAGACAAGCAATCAATGACATCAGCTGGGATGGAAATAACGAGCGCTATTGCCTGGGGCTGTGTGCTGTCCTACCACCTCATCATTCTGCCTAGCAGGGCAGAAGGACACTCTTCCTTTTCTTTACAATTTCACTTTGCTTCCTTCTAGTTTTCTATTTCCTTCTCTTCCTTTATCCCTATTTTTTTTCTCCTTTTGTTTTCCTTCCTCCCTTCCTTTGGCCATTTTCCATGACATATTCTGCCTTTTCTTCTTGCTCTTAATGCATCTCTCTGGCTCTCCCTCCTACATTCTCTACATTTCTCTCTTTCCTTCTCTTACTTTCTGCAGAACACTGTGAAAAGCAACTTCACTCAAGTCATGCTTGTTCCATTATCCTGTTCTGGCTCCAGGGTCAAACAGGCTCCAATTAGAACAAAATAAAAAATGGTATTTCTTAATGTCACGCTGTTTGCCTGAGACCTTACAAGCAAGCTGTTCTTTCTGCTTTTTCCATCCTTCATACTGAGAAAGGCTGAACGAAGACTTTAGAGATACAACATCACACTACTAAAGTCACCAAAAAATTAAGCCATTTATTTTGCTCCCAAATTAAACACAGATATATGAGTTTAGAATTTGGGGTGCTGGGTTTTGTTTGTTTTTAGAAATATGTTTGCTATTCAGAATGGTTGCCTTGATCTTGTCTACCTGCACATTTGAAATGTTAAGACTTATTAAGTCAGAAAATTACCAAAATACCAGTTGCAAGGGATATCTAGAGCTTTCTAATCCAATTTACTGCTTGGGGCATGACTATCACTAACATCAAGTGAGGTTGGTCATTGTTTGTCTAGATGAGTCTTGGAAATTCTCAAAGATGGAGAGTTCCCATTCCTCTGGTGACTGTTTCAGGGACACCCCACTCTCCTGGTGACAGAGTTTTTCTTAAGGTCACACATGAACCTCCCAAGCTACAGCTTATGACTCTTCCCCTTGTTAAATCACCAGGCACAAGTGAGAGGAGTTTGGCTTTACAATTTTTCTAACTGTCCCTCTGATATCTGTAGGTTGTGATTAGATTGCACCTTACATTTGTCTTTGCAAGACCAAGCAAGTCCAACTCCCCATCACAGAATCACAGAATGTTGGGGATTGGAAGGGACCTCGAAAGATCATCTAGTCCCACCCCCCTGCCGGAGCAGGAACCTAAATGAGATCACACAGGAAGGTGTCCAGGCGGGTTTTGAATGTCTCCAGAGAAGGAGACTCCACAACCTCCCTGGGCAGCCTGTCCCAGGGCTCTGTCACCCTCACCATAAAGAAGTTTCTTCTCAAGTTTAAGCGGAACCTTCTGTGTTCCAGCTCACACCCATTGCCCCTTGTCCTACCATTGGACATCACTGAGAAGAGCCTGGCTCCATCCTCATGACATTCGCCCTCAGCATATTTGTAAACATTAATGAGGTCACCCCTCAGTCTCCTCTTCTCCAAGCTAAAGAGACCCAGCTCCCTCAGCCTTTCCTCATATGGGAGATGCTCCACTTCCTTCATCATCTTGTTGGCTCTGTGCTGGACTCTCTCAAGCAGTTCCCTGTCCTTCTTGAACTGTGGGGCCCAGAACTGGACACAATATTCCAGAGGTGGCCTCACCAGGGTAGAGTAGAGGATCTCTCTCAGAGTAGGTACCTCTCTCAGAGTAGAGTACCTCTCTCCTCACAGGTCATGAGCTCAAAGCAATGACACCCACTCTACTCTTCTGACAAAGATCTGGACCAGGTAGATATGATTTACTCCAAGAATTGCTCAGGAACCATTCTACTGTGCCACTGACCTGAAGGCTTTTCACAGTTACTGAGAAGGGTTTTTTTAAGCCACATTGTATTGATTTTGTTGCTGGTTGGACCACTCTTGTCAAAGCAGAGAGCTGGTTGTTAAAACTGGTGGAGAATAATGCTTTTACCAGTACTCACAAAAGTGAACAACTTTCTAAACAAAGGAGTGTATGTCAGTGCTGTAAGAAAAGAATCAAAGAGGGTTGAATGACCAAGAGGTGAATGTTCTCTTGTCATCTGCCAAAAAAATCCTGGTTTTTGTTCGTTTTTATTGTAATTCCCATTCAGTCAGTCTGGGTTTCTCCTTCAAGCTCAGGCCCTTTGTATATACACATCTATACACCAGTGGTATGGTAAAGCACCAGCTGTGTACTCTTCCCCAGCACAACCACTTGACCAAAGGACAGCAGCCACCTCAAAGGGCAGCAATCTGCAGCAATCTACAGTATCTTTTAGGGACTTCGGTAATGAGTGATGCTATGACATCATCACCTGGGTGAGTCTTTTGATGTAACTCAGCTGACAAAGAATCACAGAATCATTTTGGTTGGAAAAGACCTTTAAGATCATCGAGTCCAATCATTAACCTCACACAGACAAGTCCTCGATTAAACTATGTCCCTAAGCATCACATCTGCCCATCTTTTAAATACTTCCAGGGATGGTGACTCCACTGCTTCCCTGGGCAGCCTGTTCCAATGCTTGACAACCCATTCGGTGAAGAAACTATTATTTCATCTTTCTTATAACACTTTATATATTGAAGGCCACAATAAGGTCTCCCCTGAGCCTTCTCTTCTCCACCTTCTAACCTCTGAGGAGGGCTTTGAGATCCCTGCATGAAGATCACTTATTGGCATCCTTAATAAATAATCTCTTCACAACTTCTATCTGAAACAACCCAACATCCTCTCCAATTTAGCCCATCTCACTGCAAGACAGATCCAGAGGATGACTGCCTTGTTTTGCTTCCTTCCTATCACAACTACAGACTTCTCATGTCAAAGCCAATAGTTACCCATTATCAGGAACGCATTTGTGGAGCTCAGGGCCCCTTTTATGTAATTTGGCCAGTCTAACAGGCAATTCTGTGTAATTACAGTACACAAAAATCACCCAGAGAGACATCTTAACGTGCTACTATTTATTAATGTGCTACTATTTATTAACAATTGCTAACTCTTCACTCGGTATTGAGTCTACTCTCAAGATAAAACATGGTAATCTGCGTTCACTAAACAGCCTTGAGCTCTCAGGGCAGAGGAGTGGTCACACAACCACTCCTAGGAACTGTCTGAGTAATTTCCTTCAGGCTGGTGGGGAATTACAGGAGTTAACCCTATGCATTTGCTACCTGCCAGTCATTAATACCATGGTCAGCCTGCTGCTGTTCTTTGAACTACCAGACTGTGCTCTCAGTGCCTCAATTTCCAGTCCTGATATCAAGGATGACACCAAGCTGGGTGGAAGTGCTGATCTGCTTGAGGGTAGGGAGGCTCTGTGGAGGGATCTGAACAAACTAGATCAATGGGACAGGACCAGTTGCATGAGTTTAAATAAGTCCAAATGCTGGGTTCTGCACTTTGGCCAAAACAATCCCAGGCAGCATGACAGGCTTGGGGAGGAGCGGCTGGAGAGCTGCTCAGCAGAGAGGGACCTGGGGGTGTTGGTTGACAGTAGCTAAACATGAGTCAACAGAGTGCCCAGGGGGCCAAGAAGGCCAAAGGCATCCTGGCAAGGATCAGGAATAGTGTGGCCAGTAGGACCAGGAAAGTTATCCAACCCCTGTACTGGGCACTGGTGAGGCTGCACCTCAAGAACCTATGTTCAATTTTGGGCCCCTCACTCCAGGAAGGACATGGAGGTGCTGGTGCGTGGTCAGAGAAGGGCAATGAAGCTGGTCTGGAGAACAGGGGGCGAGTTCCCAGCTGAGGGAATTGGGGTTGTTTAGCCTGGAGAAAAGGAGGCTGAGGGGAGACCTTCTGGCTCTCTCCAACTCCCTGAAAGGAGGGTGTAGAGAGGTGGGGGTGGGTCTGTTCAACCAGGGAACAAGTGACAGGACAAGAGGAAATGGCCTCAAGTTGTTCCAGTGGCAGTTGAGATTGGATGTGAGGAAGAATTTCTTTGCTGAAAGGGTGCTCAGGCATTGGAAGGGGTTGGCCAGGGCAGTGGTGGAGTCCCCATCCCTGGAGGGATTGAAGAGTTGTGTAGACATAGTGCTGAGAGACATGGTTTAGTTATGATTTAGGGGACTTGTCAGTATTGGATTAACAGTTAGACTTGATGATCTTATAGGTCTTTTCCAATCAAGGCAATACTGTGTGATTCTGTGAAGGAGGGATGGATCAGGCTCATATTAACTCTAAGGACCACTGTCCTCCAGCCCACCTAGCTGTTACCAAACATTTTCACCAAATAATCCACTGTCATAATTTCAAATACACTATGTTTTATTCTCTTCCCACCCCTTTCCTATTGCACTTTGCCTGGCCACGCTACTGCAAACAACTGTTTAGTGGGTCTCTGATGAGTAGCCATCAGCCACTTTGCGTCCCTCTGAGAGCTGCAGTTTGGGAATCAACGTGCTGAGAAAGAGAACTGCAAGCAAGGAGAGAAAGGGTCTATTCCCAGCTTGCCCACAGGTCAACTGTGTATGCGTGGCTCCATCATTTAAGCCAATCTTTTCAAAGTCCTCTCAGCTGGTCTGCTTTAGATTGCAAATATTGGCCTTTTAAGCTCTCGGGGGCCTATTTGGACCCCCTGGGAATGGAAGAGAATAATACTGCCCTCCATCTCTCTTCCAAAGCTTAATTCAACTTAGATTTGTGATACGTGTAAATGCCTTAGGGAGTTCCTAGGGCTATGTCAGAATAATCAAGCACCAGTATCTCATTCTCTGCTGTGCAATATTAACATGGGGAGGTATGGAAGACAGAGAAGAGAGGAGCCTTTGGCTTAACTGTGAGCTGGTGAGGGGGACTGTCCAGTTTTTAAATCTTTGCTTTTCATGCATATGGTAAGACGTACTCTATTCCAGCTTTTAAAGCATGATGAAGAGAAAATAGAAAAATTGCCACAATAAAGCTGGTAATAATCAAAATGTCCTATTCCTCTATCATAGAATCATTGAATCATAGAATGGTTTGGGTTGGAAGGGACCTTAAAGATCATCCAGTTCCAAACCCCCTGCCAGCAGCAGGGACACCTTCTACTAGACCAGGTTGCTCAAAGCCTCATCCAGCCTGGTCTTAAACACTTCCAGGGAGGGGCATCCACAGCTTTTCTGGGCAACCTCTTCCAGTGTCTGACCGCCCTCACAGTGAAGAACTTCTTCCTAATATCTAATCTAAACCTCCTCTCTTTCAGCTTAAACCCATTTCTCCTTGTTTTGTCATTAACTGCCCCTATGAAAAGTCTTTCCCCAGCTTTCTTGTAGGTCCCCTTCAGGTATTGGAAGGCTGCTATAAGATCTCCCCGGAGCCTTCTCTTCTCCAGGCTGAACAGCCCCAACTCTCTCAGCCTGTCCTCATAGGAGAGGTGCTCCAGCCCTCGGATCATCCTGGAGGCCCTCCTCTGGACTTGTTCTAGCTGCTCCATGTCTCTCTTGTGTTGGGGACTCCAGAACTGGACGCAGCATTCCAGGTGGGGCCTTACGAGAGCGGAGTACACGCTCTTTGCTTCTGAGACAACAGAGACAGAAGTGGACTTTAATCATATTGTGCAGTACCATTGTCACAGGCACTGCAGTAAGCAGCACATCTCTAACTCACTGTCAGTCCTAGAAAATAAAATGGCCCAGGACCTACTCCATTGTCCAGAGACGAAGCGGTACAATGTAGATAATATTCATACCAACTCATTATTCAAAACAGGGGGGTCCTCTCCATACTTGCCTAAAAGAACTTTAATGGATCATGCCGTCCCCTGGATCACAGCTGAACATTGCTAGTTGGCAAAAGCCAAGACACAGCTGGGGAGCAATATAACAATTAAACAGTAGAGACAATTACAGGGCAGTGCTAGAACCTTTGCCATGGAATTTAATATTAATATTATTATTATTACTATCACTATAATTATTTTACAGCACAGACATATGCTCTGACAACATTAAAAATGTAGTTAGACTTTCTTAAGGCTCCTTTCTACTTGGGATTGTCCCTTTCCTGTACTACACAAAGAATGATCAGTTCAAAGTCCATAAATGACTTGCATATGGTCCTTGCATTACCCATCTTGCCCTGGTTGCACAAGTGTGCCCTTATCTCTAGTAACTTCTCAGCAGCACTGCTGAGCACCTTGCAGGGAAATGTGGGGAGATTTACACACAGTTAAAATAAAATAACTCCATGTCAGACTGAGAATGGAAAAGGAGAGTAGAATCCAGACTGTGTTTATCCTGATTTAAGCAGTGTTTTGGTTCTATGCCAGGCGACAGCATTTCACCAAATTATTCCAAAACAGCCCGCTGTTTGTTTTACTTTATCAATGTCATGCTGATGAGTGATGCCAGACTGGCAGCTCTCCCCACAGCATGGGCAATGCTTGCCTTCCCCGTGCCCACACACCCTGCCCTTGGGAGAGATCCAGCTGAGGAGAGGGGGAATATCTGAGGTCATAGTGCTTGGAGGAAGACTTCTGCCAAAGATGCTCATATCACCCTGCTGCCTATCACCATGGAGAACAAAAGCTTGCCTTCCTTTTCCTCTTCTAACATCCTTGCCTGTTGAAGACCAGTCTACCACCATGGAGAACAATCATTTGTCTTCCCTTTCCCTTTCTAATACACTTGCCTGTTGAAAGAAAGAGCTTCATCCAAAGCACAAGCCGTGAACACTTGTGCAAAGACTGCACAAGCCATCCCTAAAACACCTCTTAAACTCTGCCTTCACTCAGTCCCTTTGCAGATGTGATTTATCTCCTGTAGGACCCAGGCAGAGCTTCCCTGGGTCTCTTCCCTCACTGTTCAACTACTGAAGAACCCTGCACTGGCAATGGTTCCTGACCTGAACTAGGATTGAACCCACAACCTTGAATTAAAAGCTATCTCCTGCTCATTGTCAGTCTTCAGAGGCTTTCCAGGGCTCACTGGTTAAAATTCACCTCTGAAAAGGAGACAAAGGGATTTCAGCCATTTAGCAGATAATCTGTACACTCTTATGATGATCATGTCAGTTTTATTCCCATTGCAATCTGAAGAGCCCATGGGATCCAGCATGTTTCCACCCACCCGGTGCAATCTGCAGCTGGTTACTGGGGAGTTAGTGGAGTCAATTCCCTCTACACAGAACAGAGATCTCCAAGCTGCACTCAAGGAATCAGCTTCTAGCCCTGATGCCCATCTCATTCACAGCTGAGTAACTGGGAAGTAAAATTCTAACAGCCCCTGGATTTACAACTGTACTGAATTGATATAAACAAGATCAAAACCAGCCCCAGTAGTAGGATATTCCCCATCTGGGAAATGGCTGACATGATTGCCATATTTAAAAGAGTAAAAAAGAACAATTTGTCATGAAAAATGAAAACATTGTCTTGCTAGTGGGAAAAGAGCAGTCATTTTGCTTTCACAGATTTATTGACTGTGTCTTTGTGGTTAGTAGGGCAGGTAGCTAGTGAGCACTCGAGCTGTGGACTTAGTTTTAACCAACCATTATTAAGCACAGAATCACCCCAGTTTCCTGATTAGACAGTCCTAACATTTAAAACGATGTTTCAAGCTCAGATATTCATAATTACAGGTCTGACATTTGTTTTCCATGCATATTGCCCATTTTTACTTGAAAATTGCCATTACTGCCAAAATCTTGCCAGTAAATTTGTCGACCCAGCTATTCATAGATAGCAAAAGCATGAAGGACACAAGCGTTTCAGAAACTATCTAAATTTTGTTTTAAATTAGTAGATATTTGTTGCAAAAAATAATGATTTAATTTCCATGTGTCACTTCATGGCAATTCAAGGACAACCTTAGCCTTTAGGTGGGGCAAAACAGGGCTTAGTGGTGAAGGGGCTTGTCAAAATTACCTAAAAAGGGCTTTTCCAAGCCAAAGTACTATGGAAACGGGTGCAGAATGATATAAGAAAGACAAGCAACGCTCAACAGTTCAACTGACTCTTCATACACAATGTGCTTAGTCCTCAAAGTGCTTTGAAAAGGAAAATAATCTCATTTAGCACTAATGTGCTCACTCCCACCCCTGATGAGCCCATGAAACCCAGCCTCCATCACCCACTTGTTACCATTTTCAAACAAGCACCTTTGTGATGTCTCCCACGTCGTTCTCTGCCTTGGGAGAAGCTCCTCGAAAAAAAAAAATGACTAGAAAGCTATCCAGTACCTCCTCTGTAAAGCCCTGCTTGGTGCAATGCCTACAAAACAATCCTGACAATGGCAGATGTGCCACGACGTACTGCGGATCGCGATGACTAATGCCCTCGTGCTGTTTACATGTGCCCCCACAGCCACCCGTATCCAAGCATCCTTGTATTTTAGCTGGAAATTTCAGCTCTATTTCACTTATTTTGGGTCGAGGTGGCTTTACAGCTCATTCAGCACTGAGCAGGTTGCTGAAGTCGTGTGATGCGGTGGCCCAAATGACACATGATAAATACAAAAACCAGTGGATCAACAGCTACAGCTGGATAAGGGAAGCAGGAAAAGTCGTCTCTCCAGTTGTGGACAGACCCTGTGGTTGATTCAAATACATGCCCTAACCCACCAGAGCTTCCTCATCTGTCTCCATCCTACTCCTCCACCTCCCAGCAACGTGCCACATCTCTGTCACCTTTCCACCTTTTACATAGCAAGAAGCAGCCACAAAGGTGATGTGGTTTACAGAATTAGAGGCAAGAGGCTGGAAAAAGAAGCTGAGCTCACCATTCACCTGCCTCAAAGCCATGTAAACCATCCCCAGCCTGTTCAAGAAAACTTTAGCTGATGGAGGCTAGGTTCTCAGTGCTTGGCTATCCCTGCAGCCAGAAGGTTTCAGCTCACCCATTCACCTGCCTCAAAGCCACCTAAACCATCCCCAGCCTGTCCAGGAAAACTTTCACTGATGGAGGCTAGGTTCTCGGTGCTTGGCTATCCCTGCAGCCAGAAGGTTTTCCCTTGTGCCTAAATTAAATCTCTCTCACTGCAATTTGAGTCCAATCCCCAGCAGACACAGAAAGCAGATTACTCCCTTTCCACAGCTACCTTCTACCTCTTTGAAGACTATTATCCTCTTTCCCCTCAGTCTTTTCTCCTTGAGAAAAAAGTCAAACCATCTCACAGAGCTCACCTCCGCTCAACATCAGCGTGGAGGTATCACACCAAACACCTCTGACACATCATCCTCTCCCATGCACCTACTCACACACTCCCACACTCACGTACCGTACCAGTCACCCTGCTTGAAAATAGAGCAGAGCATGCCAGAGAGGTACCGCTCACCCACTTTGTTCACATTTCTGGCCCTCGGTGGCTCAAGTCTGCACAAACTGAGTCTGAGAGCTGCTTTCCCAGCTCTTAGGAAAGGGAAAAGTGGGAAACGGGAAGAGCCTGGTGTCCTGGCTCAAATCCACACCTCCTTTAACAGAGCAGTAAACTGTGGCTGGGTAATAGGGCAGCTGTCACACTTGCTAAGCTTCCTTCATGGCAACAAGCCATTAAGCACTGCAGTTCAAAATAAGCACCAAACCCCTCAGGAACGCCTGGACAAGCAGTATCCCAGATATGCACGGTGAGTCTTTAATATCAGCTGAAGACAAGGGTCTAACCTCAGCCCTGGTCTGCTCCTGGGGTCACTTGGTTAACCCCAGTGCTGTTCTTGCCTTTACACCAAAGGGTGAATTTGGTTCGGTATTACTCACACTGAAGCACTGAATCCCACAACAGTTTTAAGCTCTCAGCCACTTGATCATGTTCCTCTCCCACGTCCCCTTCAGATGAGGAGATACAGGGTGATGCAGCATTTGCCTGCAGAAGAGTCACTGCCAGGGCTGTGCGGAGCTCGCTGGCTCCGGTTCGTGGTAGAAGAGCTGCAGACCCACGTTGCTGCAATCCCACCGCCTGGAGTTTTGTCATGAGTTTAAGGACCTGAGTAAATCTACAAGCATGGAGAGCAGAAACTCAGTGGAGGAAAGCTGTCAGCTGTGAATATCTATTGAACAACCTGCTGGATCGACAGACAGCTAAATCTGCAGACAGTCATGAAGGAGGTGGAATGCTGGATGACTGCTTATTATGCTGAGCCAATCCTCCTGTTATTATTACCTTGTGCACTACCTGTCTTTTTTTAAAATATATTCAAGTGTTGTCTCTCCTAGAAGCACAGAAATGAAAGGGATTTCCTATTACCCTTGTCTCCAGTTCCTTTCCTATATATGTTCAAACATCCATCATTTATTTGCTGATGGGATCCCTTCTTAGATATTGGTATACAGCATATAGCAATGGCAATCTCCATTCACAGCACCCAACAAAATAACAAACCCAGGGTTCCTCTGCTCCCTGGCACCTGGAACATATCACAAGCTCTATCAGGAATCCCTTTCCTCTAAAACCTAAATACAAATCATCCATACATTGACTCCGAGTCCTCTCCAAACTCAAATGAGATTTAGCCCAAATTAACTCCGCGATGGATACTGACAGACTTCAGGTCAGTGATGACAAAGCAAAGGTTTAAAAGCAGGTGACTTCTAGCAAAGCAACGATGGGGGATCACAATTCAGCCCCCTCTGTTAAGAAGCCACATTTGAAAACTAATGCAATTCTTTTAAGAGGGAACTAGACTGTGGGTTAGTCCATTTGGCCATCTAATGGCATCACACATCCTTTCTGCTTCCTAATTGTATTATGAGAGAGAGTGGGAGGGGAAAACTGCCCAGCTGCTTTGTACTCTGTCTTTCTCCATGTCTGCTGAAACTCAGGGGGGGACTATACCAGGTTTAGTGTAAAAGAGCATCCCTGCTGAGTACAGGAAAGAGAAGCTTGTGATTTACAGAATCACAGCTTCCTCCTACGGGCTGGCACAGACCCTGGGGAAAGGTACCCCTGAGAAAACACAGCAGCTGCTCCTGCTGTGCAGCAGGAGATGGGCAAACCCCAGAAATCACCCACTTACACCATAACTTCCCTCAATCTCAGCACAAAGCTTTCCTGAGACGGGCAGGAGTCCAGCTGGAGTGTCCCTTCAACACTCTCATTTTGGCCTCTCCATATCCAGGAAAGTCCAGGGACAAGAGCACAAATCCCTAGGAATTTTTTAAGAAACATTTCCAGTTCAAGGGCTCCACATCAAGAGGCACAATCAGCTCCTGAGAGACACTTTGCACAAAGCAGCATCCCAGAGAGGACAGGGTGATTGCAGGAAGAGGTGCCAACGACACAAGCAAGGGAGGCTTGCAGAGGATTTGCACCTCAAAAGCCCAAATGTTTGCAGCTCAGCAATGTTCACCCTGGCACAGGTCTTGCTAACAGAGCAAACGGAGGCTCCTAATGCTCTGTCAGGGAAATGACAGCACTTGGGTGCTTTCTGTAGCACCCTTCAAGCTTGGGGCACTGTGCAAATAGGGATGTCACCTGCAAGGGTGCTGCAGCTGGGGAAATGGAAGCAGAAAACAATGAAGTGATTAACCCAAGGTCGCAATTTCACTTACAGGCACAGAAACAGCTCCCAACCCTGTAGCTTATCCAATACACTCAGATATACCAGTCTAATAAACTCTTCCCTAGACTCTCTGTGCAAACTGGAAGTGGTTTGATGTCTTAAGACTTCAAAGTAGGTAAAACTGAGAACTTCTCTTCAGCAGAGAAGTCCAACTTTTGAATCAGTTAATATTGCAGGAGAAACCGCATCATTATTAACAAAACATGGAAACTATTGTAAAGGGGAGCACTGACTGTTCTCAAGGTATGCAAAAGGCTTTGTTTTTATCCAGACTCCAAATCTCATGTGATAAACGATGGTAAAATATAAATGTTAAGATGTTCATCTCCAAACAAAGTGCTCCCATCTTATCTAAGTGAAACAAAGCTATAATTTTCCATCAAAACGTTGTCAGAACAGCTACACCTTTACAAAATATTTTAACTCATTTAACATCAACATTTTTCCAGGGGAAAAGCATGCTGCTGGAAAACCTGGATCTACTCCCTGTGCAAGCAAGACCCTACAGTTTTAGGACCTTAAAATAACCCACCTTGTCCCTGCACTCTCTCCATGAAGTACACAGACCTCCCATAGCACAGAGCAATCTTTTCAGAGGGAACATCTTCAAGATACAGCAAAATCACACACCAGACCTGCATGTTGATTCCCTTCCTGCAGCCTGCTCAGCCAAGGCAGACACTGAAAGTCTAACCTCCATGCTTCGTTATTTCCCCAGAGTAAAAGGATTACTTCTCCTCTGCTGCACACAAAATGTTGGGAAGTTTCCAGGGGAAAAAAAAAAAATAAAAATGTAAATATTGTGAGTTGAGAGAGGAGCTCAGAAGCCGTTTTCCCTTTGGGTAGGAAGCAGACTATGAAAGGTGTCTTGTATTCATGCAAACTGGAGATAACAATGAACAAAGCCTCTTGCAACACCCTGGGATATCATAGGGTCAGGGCTGTTCACTGTATACACTCACCTACCTCATCAGCATGCTTCTAAGTCATCTCTGTAGTTTGCTCTGCTACAACACACTCCACAAAAATACACATGTGCTGTACAACCCTTCCAGCTAATCATTTGCCTCTCAGTAAATGCCGCCACAGAGAAAAGATGTTAAAAAAAATCAGGATGGACATAACAAACTCAGCATCCATACAAGTTCTTGCCATCAGCAAGCACCTTTCAACCTTCGCTAACGCTAGAAACGACAGCAGAGCTCAGATGTCCAAATCTGATCAGCCTTGTCTCAGCAGACGAGGTTAGTAAGGAGGGGGGAGAGAGAGCAGAGATATATTTGTACATCTTACTATGGTCCTAAGTACTGTAAGAACCAAGCTTTAAAGCTTGATTGACTTTATAAAGGTCAACCATGGTAGGGAAAAGAGACAACACAAGCCAAACTCAAACAAGACAACCAAAGAGTGAGAGGTTCTCCTGTTCATCCTGAGGCTCCCACTCTCTTTCCTTCCCATCTCCAACAAATTGCCAAGAAATATTGAAACAACATCACCACAAGACTCTTAATCAGCTTGACCATGGTTTGCAAAGGTGTAATTCTATAGTTCAAACTTATGGCTCTGCAGTTTCCTATTTGGCCTTATTCTCTCTCAGCACTGCTATTTTGCAGGTGTAGGATCAGAACATGTCAATACCATCGCCCTACCATGCTAGGCACGGCATAAAACCAAACCAAAAAGACAGCTCCAAAAAGCTTGTCTATGTTCCTTAATTGAAGAGGTTTTAATCTTTCATGATGGTCAAACAGCAATTGTGCTGAACCAGTGCAAGAGTCTTGCTTCTGTCTAGTCAAAATAGCAAGGTCCAAGGGAAATTGGACACAGAGTCAAAGTTGAACTCCAGCTTTTAAGTTAGACCTCAACAGCTCCATCATGGTTTAGAGATGCCTGCCTCCAAAATGTATTCAAAACACAGCACTTTCAGCCCCTACCTTCATTGAAATAAAGGAAAACTCCTTCCTTTCCCCACCACACATGCAACTCTCAGGGCCAACCTAGGCCAAACCCTGTCCTTGGCAAGTCCAAATCAACTGCCTGGACAGCAACAATCATCACCCACAAGCCTTTCCTGGTTCTGTTTCATTGCAAAAAAAGCTGTGCCCATAGCAGAATTACAAATATTTCTGTCAGGGCCAAAGACTCCAGGAGGGAGATTTATAGCAATAAATAATATTAATGACACAGGCGGATGGAGCTTCTTGTCCTGAGAGCTCCAAAGGCACATGAAAAACGGCACTATAAATGTCACCACCACAGACATCAATGATGACGAGATGCCACCTCTGGGGAAGGGTGGCAGCGTGGGCTTGCTCAGAATGACACTCAGTCAGGAAATCAGGGGTGGTAGCACAAGGACCTGGATGAACAATATTCCACAGCATCGACAAACTCTGGGATTTGCTTAGTTGGGGGACTCAGGAGGTAGCCAGACTCCAGCTTTCCTCCCAGCATGGCCAAAGGACTCATCCTGATGCTCATGAGTTGACTCCACGCTTGGGAAAAAAAAAATGAGTTGTGAAAATATAACCCAACCATAAGCCAGCAGAGTTAGAAAGAGGATGAAGGAAGCAATTTTAGGCATAAACCCTCAAAGGACCAGTTGAGAGGTTAGTTGCAGATATAATAAAACATGCCTGGGGGAAGGAAGCTGCATCTTGCAGCCAAGCCCACTCTCAGATGTGAAAATACTTGCACAGATGATAAAGGGCTTACACCAACCCTGTGTTATCCAAATAACACTCCAAAGACCTAGAGCTGAGGGAGAAGAAGTATCTGGCCACTTCAAATTAACCTTTTTTTTTTTTCTTTTGTAGTTGCTTAGCTAAATAATACCAAGCACTGTGTGAACATAAAGTCTTTGTTAGAGAAACTTCTGCTTTAGCCAAGACTTTCTCTCTTTCTACACTGCCTGGTTCTCTGCCCACTTCCAGAAGGCAGATCAGCAGAGGAGCTTCACCAGCAGCTCAGCTGTACACCTAGGCTGGCTTCACTGCAGGCTTTGCCTTAGAAGTATTCCTGCAGCAAAAATCACAATTTATTTTCTCCAACCACGCAGCCTCCCTAAACTTTGTCAGGACTGGGCTGCTTTCAACGTCAGCACAGAGTCCTTCCCACACGGGACAAGGCTCACCCATCAATTATCATGGTGGTTGTTCTTTACTGGGAGAGTGGTGAGACACTGGTCGAGGTTGCCCAGAGAAGCTGTGGTTGCTCCTCCCTGGAAGTGTTGAAGGCCAGGCTGGATGAGGCTTTGAGCAACCTGGTCTAGTGGAAGGTGTCCCTGCTGATGGCAAGGGAGTTGGAACTGGATGATCTTTAAAGGTCCCTTCCAACCCAAACCATTCTATGACTCCATGATTATCATAACCTTTGGAACCAGATACTTAAGCTGCTGTAGTATGGGCTGAAGGGTGAAGCTTGCACAGCCCTGCAAGCTCACAGGTCAGGTATGGAGCAGTAGGGTATAGAGCTGTAGGAGATGGGTCACCCAAGCCCAGCTTGGTCACCTCAAGAAGGCTGGGTACCACTATCTCAGAATACTACCTCCCTGCCCTCTTAATTTCACACAGATAGCAGCCTGCTTGATGGGAAGACAGGGAAACAACCACCCGCGGAAGAAGATCGATGCGGTGATGCCAGCATCAATACAACCAGATCCTTCCAGGTCCCTTCCAAGCAGGAACCCAGTCCAGGTCCTACCTTCAAGCCTTTTTCAACCAGTGCTTCTATGCTGAGACTAAAATTTCAGTTCCTCTCTCAAGAGAACTCTGAGAGTGACTTTACCCAACACCCCGGAGCCCATTTCACATCGTTGTAGTGGCTGGGCCTGCACGGGGCCCGGGCAAACACAACCATCGCTGTGTCTTTAAAACCACTTCAGTGCAGATGTTGTTTCCATGGTAACTAGTGGACCAAATACATTAGTGTTTCTAATAATAAACCAAACCTTCATCTTGGAAAATTTGATCCCCCCCCCGCCTCCGTGTTTTACCACCATCACCCTTCCTTTCTTCCTTTCCCCTCCCCTTTTGCTGAATTAAGCCAGCATTTAACAAGCAAAGCATAATTAGTAAATAATTGCAAGGGCCCAGTAACTCCCAGTGCTCAGGCAGATGGAGAAGCTCTAGGTGGAAGGGAGGAAGGAGGGTGGCTTTGCTCTATGAACCTGGGAACTGTCCAAAAAGGGATGAACTACTTAAAAATAAAATAAAATA
>NW_010289478.1:0-9841 GCF_000700745.2 Antrostomus carolinensis
TGCTTGGGGCTGCCCTGACCCAGGTGCAGGATTTTTCCAGGTTAGCTCACTCACATCATCAGCCCTCAGCCTGAATTTAATTTGCTTTTCCTGCCAGCGCCTTTTCAACCATTGGCAGTTTCTCTGCTGCTGGCCTGGTGCTGCTCACCTGCACCTACTCTGCAGGTAATAAATGCCTCCACCTTTCCTCGTCCTTTCTCCTCTTACTCTGGTCTACTCCTCATCCCTGCTTTTCCTCTGAAGAAGCCCTGACGATTCCAACGCTGCTGCTGTCCTGTAGCTGTGCTCTGCGCTTGCAATTCCTCTGAACACGCTGCTGTTCCTTGCAAGGTGTTTCCAGGTATATCTCACTGACTCCGAACTCTTGTTGCAAGTGGGGAAGAGGGTCTTTTGTGCGTGCTGGTGGGACAGGGGAGGAGGTGCTCCCTGTCTGAGCTCCTGCTGTCCCCCTGCCTCGCTCTGGCCGATGTTATTTATTGTAGTTTGTCTGTACTGTCTGCTCACTGTCTGCATTCCATCAGCTCCAGCCACGCGGCCCATTTCCTTTGCTTCCCAAATTGTAATTGCTCTGCTAATTAACTCTGGGGCTTCCAGTCCTCTCCCTTCAGTGATTTGTCCCAAAACCACATGCTTCCCAAATGACACCATGAACTGGCTTTTTTCCTAAACTCGGATCCGTTGTAAATGCTCTTTTCACCTTTTTTCATGTAACTCTGTTTAAATCAGATATCTGACACAGGCACAGCAAGGAGGGCAAAAATATTTTGGCAAGTTGTGCAGCTCTTGCATCAGTAGAGGAAGAAAATGTGAAAGACAAACCAAGCAGGAAAGAAGAGGCAGCATTTGGGAATAGAGGTGACAGGGATTATTTAACAAAAGTAAGAAGCATCCAGAAATGGGGCACAGTGAGGTAAGTGTCAGGGCAGAGCCATCGGGAAATGCCACTGGCCACTAAAAAGTTGTAAGGGGGAAGGAACTGGAGGCCAAGTTAGAGGCAAGTAATTGGGATTTGAGTGGAGCAGAGAGCCTGGGATCTACAGGCTGGGGCGCAGAGAGCAAAAAGAGAGGCGATGTGGAAAGGAGCTGGAGAGCACGGAGTAAACCCCTGACTTGAGAGTTTTAAAAGGGATGGAGGAAAACGCAGGGATAATAATTACAGAAGCTGGTGAGGACCATAAGCAGCTCTACTGAGATGGTTAAGAACATACTGGGTGTCATAAGGATGTTGGGTGCCTTGGAAATTAGTGCCACAGTGGCCTTCTACTGTAGTTGGTGTCTACCCAACCATCTGGTTTCCCTGTGCTCGGTGCTGCAGCCGCTCCACTCGATTCCCAGGTTACCCGTTCACAAAAACTTTGCCCGTTGTTTCTGTAGAACAAAAATGATTTGCTAATGCAGTCAGGAATTCTTCATGTGTCCCTTCACGTGTGGGTGTTGGTCTGTTCAACCAAGGAACAAGGGACAGGACAAGAGGAAATGGCCTCCAGTTGTGGCCAGGGCAGTTGAGATTGGATGTGAGGAAAAACTTCTTCACCCAAAGGTCAGTCAGGCATTGGAACAGGCTGCCCAGGGAGGTGGTGGAGTCACCTTCCCTGGTGGGATTTAACAGACGGGCAGACGAGGTGCTCAGGGACATGGGTTAGAGGTGGGATTGGCAGTGTTGGGTTTATGGTTGGACTCAATGATCTTGATGAAGGCCTTTTGCAACCACTACCATTCTGTGAGTGTAACATCACAGCTGTCAGCCTCAGCAGCGAGGGCATCCCACCTGGGTAGCTATTTTGTAGTGGGCACCATGGTGGAGAAAGAACCATCATGGGAAGGAGCTGGACCAGGATCTCATATGAGCGGTGCTTGCTTGGCATGGCACACCGGGGTCTGAGGTGCACAGCTCCAAAAATACATAAACCACATGGGATCCTATTGTGAGTTTGCAGCCTAAATTATCCCTCTGGGCAGAAAGCGAGTCCTGTGACCACAGCCTGGGTCTGGGAGCAGGTCCCCTGAGGAGCTGCAGTTTGAACCTGCTCTGTACCTGAGCAATGGGGGAAGGATGTGCTTCAGCCCCAGCTCCCCCCTGCCTGACACTGGTTTATATTGAGCTGGCAGCGTGTGGCCACGTCGGCCCTTTGAAGGCAACATCTCCCAGCCCTCACCTCCGTGCTGCCCAGCTTTCCATGGGGGCTGAGCTGCTGCTGCCTGGGTGGAGAGCTGGAGGCTAAAATTAGCAGGGAGCTCTGCTCTTGTGCCAAATGCGTGTCTGACCCAGCTGAGCCTGCCAAGGGGGAGAGGAAAACTATCTGAAATCTCTCCAGGCAGAGCACCCAGCACAGCAAGCCTTCTCCAGGGGCTCGTTGTGAGGGGTGCTTGGGGGAATGCCAAAGCAGTGGGGAGAGCAGGGCACTGCCAGGACAATCTCAGGACACAGCAGGAAATCCTCATTCTCAAGAGCTGTTTCCTTCTTGGTGTCCCTTTGAATAGCATATAAACACTCAGGGAGGCCAGCTCTTGCCCCGTGGCCTCTGGAATCTCTTGCCCCAGAGCTGCAGGCATCTCCGTGCTCTAGGGAGTGTTTTTTTGGGCAGATGTGGGGTTTGGCTCCTCTCAGAGAACTCGTGTGTATTCACTGCTCCCACCCCACCGCAACAAGGGCTGAAGATTCCATGGCTCACCCGAAATGAGCCCCTGTTTGTGCTCTATTACAGAGCAGGCTCCCAGCAGGGTGGGGTCCAGCAGGGGCTGTGGTCTGGTGGTTCCAGCACAAATTTGGGTGAATGGGGGATGTGTGCCATCCCCGTCTCTGCTGCTGACCAGCTCAGGGTTCAGAACAAGCTGCTGCAGCAGCCCATGCCTCTGTTAGCCTCTGTGGCAGAGATGTCCGTGATAATTGTTATTTGTCCTTTTGAAAATACTTCATGAATGGAAAAGCATTTGGTTCCAAGTGACTTGAGTGCCAGGAGAAAGCGTGTTGTTTCATTATTGACTGTTCTGCCAGACCCAGCCAGCCTGGCTGGTACAGTCCTGTTGGTTTGGCTGCCCCAGGCATGCCACCACCCTGTCCTTTGAGAATGAACTTTGCGAGTGTGTGTAACACACATCTGGGGCCCCCAGAAGCCAGGTTTCACCTCTGACCTTTCCCATTCCTTACACTTGCCTCAATTGCACAGCCTGGAGCAAGAAACGGGTGGAAGGATGGAGCTTGAGGTGGGGACTTTTGTCCCTAAACCTTCTTTGATCTGTGGCCTTTGCAAAGACCTGTCTGCAGTCTGTGCAAGGGCAGCTCAATGACAAATCGTGCCTGTTGCAGGCAGGACTGCCCTGGCTTTTGCATGTTACCAGTCTTGACAGCTCAGGAGGAGGGACACCATGGGTGTGGTGGAACAGAACGAGCCCCCCTTGACAGCCTCCTGAAGGTCAGAGTAGATGTAAACAAGATTTGCATTGAGATTTTGGGGTTGGTTTGGGTTTGGTTTTTTTTTTCAGCAAGGGTTGGCAGGCAGGGCTCATGGGGAAAGCTGGGAAAAATACCTAAGGTGGCATGTTCATGGTCTGCCTGACAACTGTTTCTGCTGAAAGGGAGGTGAAGTTCCCCTTGTCCTGCAAACAGCAGAGAAATGAGAGCAGCTGGGCTGGCTGCACTACCTGTGTCTTGTGTTTGACCAGCTAACCTGGAATGTGGCTTCTGGATTTGTGTCTGGAGGGGATGTGTGCTAGCCCTCTGCCAGGTCTCCATCCCATGAGGTGTATGGGAAAGTGAGAGCTCCAGGAAGTGATGTGGTACTGGCAGGGTCCATCCTTGCTCCCATCTCAGCTCCAAGCACAGGTACCTCTCTCCTGCGAGCACTGCTTTGCTGTTTCACTCTGCTCAAGTAAAGGAAATAAAACTTTGAAGTGAGTCCCCAGCTTCCCTTTCCTTTTCCCTGCCGGAGGTAGAATGAGGAGTGTCTGTGTGAAGGACATCAAGGTATTTTTAGCATGGGTAAGGAAAGGCAAAATGTAAAATAAATGGGGAAATATGCCTCCTGCAGCTGCAAGAGGAATTGCACTCTGTGTCAGACCAGCTCAGGGCTCCTCTTGTTCTGAGAAGGATTTATTTGCCTGAAACCCAGCAAGGTGAAGAAAGTACCACCAAGCTGCAGGCTTACTGGGAGGCTGGGGGAGAAGGTGGCTGTGTCCTGCTCTTTCCCCCTCACACAAGATCTGGCAAGTCCTTCCAGACGACAAGATCTCTGCCTGATGCTGGCACCCCACATTCCTAGCAGCGCCTGGCTCTCTGTGCTGGCACTGGGAACACACAAGGGCTGGGGCCAGGGGTTTAAGTCAGGGTGACTTTGGCTCACAAGCCTGAGAGGATGGACTTGGCTTTTCCCAGCTGAATGCTCTTCCGTGATGGAAAAGTGGCTTTTTTTCCTGTACTTGCTGGTAATAATGAGAGGGACCTCCTTGCTCTTAATAATCATCATTTACTGAGGAGGGGGAAAAATTGTCTTGGGACAGCAGGAAATGCCCGCACTTGGGCAGAGGAGGGAGGGCTGGAGTGTGACTTGGAGGGTACCCCCATGTCCCTGTGCTGGATTTATTTCTGCAACCAGTCTGTTTAAAATCCACCATTGCAATATGCTGCTGCCTCCCCTCTGCAGATCTGCAGGGTCTGCTGAAATCTCTTCTTGAAGTCAAGCTGCCAAAATCCACAGAGTGGCCTTTCTTGGGCTCTGCAAATCTGAAGACTGCTTCTAATTCTTGTCTCAGACCCTGAAATTGGAGTGGTTCAAGTGGGGTGACCTCCTGCTGTTTCCCCAGGGTGGTTCATGACCAGGCTGAGCAGAACCCCCATATCCTGTGGTGTCAGACCTGGGTTTATTTCTCAATTGCCGAGTGATACGGTGCAAAGGCAGCTTCAGGCTTTAGTTACAGGAAAGCTTTTTTTCAGGCAAGTAGAGCTTCATACATTGCTTGGCTGAGGGTAGAGGTCCCTCGAGGGAGGACAGATGATACTGGACTGGTCCTTGAACTGGGCAGTGCCTGGGAGGTCTCCCAGAGCACACATGTTCAGGCAAAAATAATAATAAAAAAAAAAATTAAAAAGAAAGTGGTGAGGAAAGGATTTGAGCCCCCTCTTGTGCTGTTAGCCAATGCTGAGGACAGCACTTGTCCAGCCCTGGCCACCTCAGCAGTTCCAGCAGAGCTGCTCTGCTCCGAGGAGAAGGCAGAGGTGTGTGACACAGGTGCTTTTTTCTCATGAACATCTCTAACCTGTTCATACAGTTGCAGGCGCCTGGGTTCTGATTCGTCCTTCACGCTTTTGGATTTTACCAGCTGTGTCTGTTGTGGGTGCTTGGGGTTTGTTATCTCACTGTATGGCTTAAATGAAACCATCCAAATCCCTGTGTCCCATTTCTTTGCATTCCTTTGTAAATAATCCTCATTTTTTTAAAGTATGATTTAAAATAGGTGTGCTAGTACTGTCTGGAGCTTTGTAAAGAAATTGCTGTAACTTTATTCTCTCCAGGTGTGTGTATCTCAAGTTCTAAAGGCATTTCCACTTGTAGCACTTTCCACATATAAAGGGTCTCTGCGTGCTCCCAGGTACTCCCACATCAGCCCAGAATCCAAAAAACTAGCAACTCCATCTCCCAAGAAAACAAAAGTCTAAGCTAATGGTGCATCATGTGCTGAGATAGTCTCATGATTGTGCCTTTTAAGCCTTAAACTTGTGCTCCTCTCGTTTGCTCAGCACATCTAACCAAACCCGTTAGCTCTGGGGTGAAGAGCGACCATTTCCCAGCGGAACTGCAGCACCTGCACTTCACTTTGTGTTTCAGGTGACCAGGGAGTTTGATGCTGATCTTCATTGCATGGCAAACAGCTTGGCTAGTGCTCAGGCCGTTTTACATGCACTTCATTGAGGACCCAAGGTGGCCTGCATGGAGTTGATCTGTCATGAACACCTAGTTGCAGCTCTTCCCTCCTCCATCGTGAGCCTGAGGTGTGAAGTGCAGGTGAGGCGATGGTTTGAGCAGCTAAGCAGCGTGCTGCTGCTCTTCAACAACCTGCTGGCAATGCTCAGTGCATTGGTTTATAGACCAGAGAGGTGTCTTCTACACCAGCTTTACTCTTCTGCATCAAAACCTCGCAGGCTGCAGTGGTTTCCTGGCTGTAGAGCCGGGGTGTGGGACGCTTCATGACGCTCTGATGTTAAAACATCAGGGTTAATGTTAAGATTTGGGATTTGTGAGACCACAGACTTGAAATGCTGTTTTAAAACACCGTGAGTGACGCAGGCTGCGTTTGCTGTCAGCCAAAGGAGCAAGTGGTTTCAGGCACTGGAAAATGAGCTTTCTCTCTCCAGTGTTGGCCCTTTGTTGACATAGGATCTCTCTTCTTGTCTTCTCTCATGCATGTTGATAACCAAGGATCCTCTCTCTGCGTAGGAAACTCATGCAGTGAAAGCGCCAGAGGCGAGAGACTTCACTAAATATTTGTCTAATAGGTGCTGCCATCTCCCACATCAAAGTGTCCTAAGGAATCGCTGCACGTAGGTAGGCACATCACAGATGTGTGCTGCAACTTCTGGACCTGCTCCCTGCCCAGGGGAAGACAGCAGCACCTGGATGACCCCAGAGTGTGTGTCAATGCTTGCAGCACGCTCACTCCTGTGTGCTGCTCCACCAGTTTTCCTCACCTCCCGGCATCCCCACTGGCACAGAGGCACACCCAAAGCTTCTCCCTGAAAAAACATCTCTCCTCTTGCTGAAAGGCTCCATCCCTTCATCTCTGAGCCTGTCCACCCACCTCATCTCCAGCTTCATGCTCTTCTCTGGGTGTGTAGATGTGTTCCCCGTGGAGTCACTCCCCTTCACACATACCTGGTCCACCCCAGCACGCGAGTCCCTGCATGTTGCTGACCTCACCTACTTGGTGCTCTTTCATAGTGTTCCCCTGCATGTTTTCATGGCCTTGAAAGCCTTGATCTCTCCCACCAAGCTCCTGGGACCGCACAGCTTGCTCTATAATAGTGTTTTTCCTTCCCAGGCTCCTTTAAGGTAGAGAGCAGCATTCACAGACGCAGGAGATCAGATCCTGGAATAAATAAGACATGACATGGCCGTGGCACTTTGAAGCTTCCTTTCTAAGGTTGCAACCAGGTATTTCCATATCAAATTCTGACACTGTCCCACACCAGCTCCTCACTGTCTTGGTCCATGCACTGCGGAGGGGAATCACAGCCTCCCCCAGCACTGCTCTGTCAGTGCATCTGAAAGCAGAGCAGCCCTCCCCTCTGCTCTTCAGAACCTGCCCCCTCTCCTCCTCCTCCTCCTCTCTACTAGTCCTGCCCTTTCCCACCGTGTCCGTGGCTACCAATGCTTGTGCCTGTGTGCACCACGATGTGTGTTTTGGCTTCAGCGAGCTAAATGGGATGAAGGAGCTGGAAGAGGGCAGGAGCTTCTGTGCCCTTGAGTGCAGCAGAACATGGGCAATGTATTGGCCATATGGAGTCATTGGCCATTTTCTTTGTGGCCCCCTCAGCTACTCAGTGCAGCTTGTTGGGGGCTTTCACGTGGCTTTTCGTCTCCTTGGCTGGCAGCATTCCTTGTTCTTCCCACCTTGGATCTTTCTGCACCATGTCTGCACCTCTGCAGACCAGAACCATATCTGGAGACTCGTGTAGTTAATCAGGGAGTGTACCCACATTCTTCTTTTTTTTTTTTTAAGCATCCTGTTCCTTTGTTTTACAAAAGCTTTCTTAATCTCATTTTGCTTAATCAAAGCTGCAAGATCTTCCTGTTTTTCTCCCCAGATGTTTCTTTAGTGTTCAAATCCTGGCAGGTGTGCAGGTACCTGAAGGTATTGGGCACCTTCATAAAGGAAACACAAAGAAACTATTATATCTCGGCAGGCAGAGATCTTGGAGCAAAGAGTTGTCACTTGTAGCTCACTGAGGTGAAAATAATATTGTTGCTTTAAAAAAAAAAGGTTAAAATTCTGAGAAATATTTCTTAATTACTGAGAGTCTTTCTACCTTCTTGCAGCTCTAGCTCATAGACCTTCTCTGCCTTGCCTGAGAAATTTAGCTTTAGGAATTGAGGATAAAAAGAAGCAAGGTGCTTGTGAATCTATCAGAATGCACCATGTCAGAACCCCTCTGCCTTTCATTGTGGTGCTGGAGGTGCTGCAAAGGGGACCCTGGAAGGTCTTGGTCCTGAGTTTGGTTCTGCCACTTCATACCCAATTTGTCTTAGACAGGGCTGCTTCCTGGGCCAGCTGCACATGGAATTGAGCTATTCCTGTTCCAAAGAAAAGTCATGTGGGCAGTGCCACGATTTAGGATGTTTCTTCCTGGCCATGTGCCTGGTTGCTTTTATCCATCTACTCTATCCGAGGGCAGATGCTGGCTCTATCAGCTCATCTGGGCTTCTTGGCTTTGGGATGACTCCTGGAAACCTTCTCTTGTAGCTGTGGGCTGCTGGTAGCAATAAGCAATGGTAAGTCTGAGATACCCCACTACATACCTGGCCTGAGGAATTCACTACCTGTGCCACAGCACTGCTGAGCAAAGGTCTGCAGGGACTTGAGTAACAATTCAGTGTGCTCTTCTTAGGGATCTGGATTGGACTAGATGATCTTTTGAGGTCCCTTCCAATCCCTCACATTCTGTGATTGTGTGATCTGGCAGTGGTGGAATAAGAAACTGGTAATCAAGGAGGATAAAGGCTAAACTGTGGTATGGGAAGGGCTTACAGCTGGACTAGGTGTTGGCATAAACCATAATAATTATACATTTCCAGGCACCTATGCATATCCTTCAGCAAAAAGAGATAAGCCAAATGGTTTTCCTCTGGAGATGGGTGGTAAAAATCCTCCTGACCTCAGGTAAAGCCAGCTTACTGCAGCTGATTCTTCAGTGAAGAAGGGGAGGTGACCAATAAAGCAGAATGGAGCAGTTTCCTTCCCTCTGGGTGTGCTTGGCTACTCTTAGCACAGACCATCACACGGCGAAAATCATGGCTGTCCACCACACAGGCCCAGCAGGAACATTTCAGTGCTGGCTACTTTGAATGAGACCTGTATTCATAGAATCACAGGTTGGTTTGGGTTGGAAGGGACCTCAAAGCTCATCCAGTCCCAACCCCCCTGCCAGCAGCAGGGACACCTTCCACTAGACCAGGTTGCTCAAAGCCTCATCCAACCTGGCCTTGAACACTTCCAGGGAGGGACCATTTAAGTACTCAGATGCTTCAGTCTGATGCTGTTGGAGTTGCTTGGTTGGGAGGAAAAGGCTGTAGGTGATCCAGGTCTCAAAGGAGTGTGATAAAATGGCTAACAGTGCTGATAGGGAAGTGACAGAGGAGAAGGCTGCCATGCTCAGACTGTGTCTTCTGGAAGGGTTGCAAAGGGAGCAAGACACAGGAAGGTCAGGGATCAATAGGAAAAAGCCAGAGCATGAGCTAGGATTAGGGTTACAGAGAAGTGTCCAAGGAAAGAACCTCAGAGCGGTCAGGATTAGTGGATAATGGAAAAGACTGGGGTAGCTTGGTGGGGATAATCAGAGCCAGCAGGTCAACACCATCCTCGAGGTAGATGAACTAACCTCTGGCACCCATTTTGGGATGGGGAGCTGGTGAGGAACTGTCTGCAAGCCTGTTTGTACAAGTGTATTTCCTATAGGAGCGGCCAGATGCCATCGGTTGCTTCCAAGAACCTCATGTAGTTTCCTACCTCAGCCAGGCTATTTGTGGTGCACAGGGACATGGTAACAGTCAAGCCACCCACGCTGTTTGGCTCTCTGGGTGAAGGCAGCACTGGAACGGCAGCAAAACGTCCACATAGCAGCAGGATTTGT
>NW_010289478.1:9884-13571 GCF_000700745.2 Antrostomus carolinensis
GCTCATGGTTCCTGTAAGGCTGTGGGCCAAGCACAGCTCTGATGTGGGCAGGTGAATCTCTGTTGAGATCCTCCTGTACATGCTGACATTGAACTGGACGTGGGAGGAGTAACACCCCGTGGCTGCACCCAGCTTCTGCCGTGTTCTCAAGCTGGGCTGAAATGCTTGGGGTTCCTCAAGGGTTGGCTTTAGGCAAGCCAGTGTCATCACCAAGAGCTCCTATGGGAGGGGAGCACAGGATTCCACAGCAAGGTCCTGACTACAAGTGTCCCACTTGACATGGATGACCTGGCTGGTTTTGGAGCATCTGGGTTTGAAAGCTGGACCCTGGGAGTTTGTTTTTGCCCAGAGCTGCTCTCGTGGCCGTTTACTGATCAGCCCAGGCAGGAGTGTAGAAGACAGTCAGAACTTCACCACGGGGGCCAAATGCTTTTCTCAAAACTCTGCTCCTCGGGGGGGTTACTCCAGATTTACCACTCTTGTTTCTGAGCTCAAAACCAGGCCATAAGGAGCTAATTAAAGTCAGGCTAGGATGAGATTTGATATGGTCAAACCAATAAATCCTTCATCTGCATAACTGGATCCCTCTGAGTTACCAGCGTTGTCTGGAAAGGCGACAGTGAAACCAGACACTGTTTACCTGGAAGCAAAAAAACCAAAACCTCTTTCAGAAATGGTGGTACAGGGGGGCTGCTCAGGAGGGCGAGTGACCCAGGAGTGACTCACAAAGCTGAGAGGTAAAAACTGTCTGAGCAGCGAGGCTGTCTGCATGGCTTTGTGCAGCTAATCAAAACACAGGTAGAGTGAGGGCCAAGGGCTGGATCCGAGCCCACAGAAGCCAGGGGAAGGGCTCTGCTGGGTTGGAGCCAACATGATCCAGAGCAGCTTTGTTTAAAAAGGACATGGAGGTGCTGGAGTGTGTCCAGAGAAGGGCAACGGAGCTGGGGAAGGGTCTGGAGCACAAGTGTGCTGAGTTCCCTTGTGGCTGAGGGAACTGGGGGGGTTGAGCCTGGAGAAAAGGAGGCTGAGGGGAGACCTTGTGGCTCTGTCCAAGTCCCTTGGAGGAGGGGGGAGAGAGGTGGGGGTGGGTCTGTTCAACCAAGGACCAAGGGACAGGACAAGAGGAAATGGGCTCCAGTTGTGGCCAGGGCAGTTGAGATAGGATGTGAGGAAGAATTTCTTTGCTGCAAGGGTTCTGAGGCATTGGAAGGGGTTGCCCAGGGCAGTGGTGGAGTCCCCATCCCTGGAGGGATTTAAAAGACAGGTGGATGAGGTGCTCAGAGATCTGTTTTAGTTGTGGACAGGTATGGTTGGACTCTATGATCTCAAAGGTCTTTTCCAACCAAATGATTCTATGAAAAGATGGAAGAGAACATAAAGAGGCATGACTGAGTTCTGATGTTCCCTTGAACCCAGATACATCTCGGTCTGGAGCAGAGCAGCGCTGTGTGCTTCAGTGCTCAGAGACAGCATGAGGTCTGAGAAGGACCAAGGGGAAGGAACAGCAAAGGTGGCTGAGGGAGGAGAGATTTGCTTGTGACAGGATTCCCTTGTGTAAGATCTCTTTATCTACTCTCCTTTTTTCCCCATGAAGAGAGCAGGTTTAAAGCTGGTCCTACAGCAGAATTCCAAGTGGCTCTAGAAATGGAATCAACCTCCTGGTTTCATTCAGCCCCACAGCACAAGGGACCAGTTACACCATTAAATTAAAAAGCTTTATTTGTAAAGTAAGTCTTGTCGGGTATGTGCTGGGTAGTTTGAGCATCGTTTAGTCAGTGCTGCAGGAGCCAGGGATGCAAGTGGCGTGGCTGGATTTTTTTTATTGTATTATTTTTTTTTTAAGGGTTGGGTAATTTGATGACTAATAGTAACACTTGCAACTACGCCTGGTGAGAGAGGAGTAATCACAGTTTGTGCTGCAGGGCTTGAGCTGGCTGCAGAAGTCATAAGGACTCTTTTTTTGTTGTTGTTTTCTCTTCTTTAATACAGATACTTCTTTAAAAGGTACTTTTGAAGGTTATTTTCTTCTAACTTTTAAACATGAGATGTTGGCCGCTGGTTCAAGGTAGATTATCTGATGGGATGCACTAATGGTCTGATCTGCTAATTACTGAATTCCTACAGAAGGCTTTAATTTCCTGCACAGGGAGGTGGTGTGCACACACTGCACCTTTTCAGAGACCTTTTTTTTTTCTGGTTGGTTGGGGTTTTTTTGTTTGTTTTGGGGGTTTTTTTGTAAGATGGAATTAAAGCACCAGCTCTGGTCCCTAATTGAAACCAGCAGCAGCATTCAGTACGTTTGGACCACATCTACACGCTGAGAAGCCCTAGGTGGGTTGGAACCTCTGTGGTTTCTGTTCCATGCACAGGAACTGTATTTCTGGCAGAAGCTCTTTAAGAATTGAGTGAAGAAATTGCAATAAATAATTTACCGTATTTATTTCACTTGGTGTGTTTGCTCCAGGAGCAGATCAAAATCTCCTCACGTATATTTGATGTTGTTCAGCAACAGCTCATTACATGGACATTGCTTTAATTGCCTTTTTTTTTTTCCCCTCTTGATTTGGCTGACTCTTTGATAATCCAGGCCTGTTGTCAGTGCTTCTAAGAATTGAATTAAAAATTGGCCCTCTCTGAGGAAACAAAAACATGGCTTGAAAATATCTTGGGGTTGATTCTTCCAGGGTGGTTCAATCACCCAAGAAAACTGGGAGAAATCTACCTTAATAACTGGGAAAGATGAGTTAGGGAATATTATTATTATTTTTTTTAACATTGCTGGTTGTGGCAACTTGGTTCTGCTCTGTTCCCTCTGCTCCTGTAGCCACACAGCTCCGTACAGATCGGATCCAGCTGAGCACACAGGGGAGCAGCTGGGCAGCTCTCACCACTGGGCAGGATCACTGCTGGGTGATGGCTTTGGGGTTTGGGTTGGGTTTGGGTTGTTTTGTTGGGTTGTTGTTTTGTTGGTTTGTTTTTTTTTCTTAAAGAGCAAAAAAAAAAAAACCAAACCTGACTTGTTTTTTCAGCTTGTGGTTTGCAGCAGCATCAGTTAGAAAACATCCTTTTGATTTTAAAAAGTGAGCTAACTCGAGCAAGCTACTTAAAGAGAAAAAATCCAGGATACGGCGATGCTGTCCTGTGTCACCTCTCTGGGCTGTCACTGCGTTTTGGTGTCTCATGGGTCTCGGTTAAAGCCTGTGCACCAGGTTGCTGAGCAAGCTGCAGTTCCTGCCTTGCTCGTGGTGTTGAAGCAGTTGGGATTTCTCTAGGGTTTACTCTTCCATCTCGGGTACCAAGGTCTCCCCAAATCCTGCTTCCACCCATTCAGGTTCTCTCCCAAGCCATTCAAGTTCAGTGGTCAGGCTGGGGAGAGGAAGGGATTTCCTTTGCTCTAGGAAATGTGACCCTGCTCCATAAGGGCCCTGTAGCAGGTCAGGAGGCAGCAGGACCATTTCTTGTCCCTTGCACCCAGCCCTTGCTGGGGTTCTGGGAGTCTGTTGGAATGGTTTAATTGGTGCTTGTTTCGTATCTGAGATGGGGAATTTCTGGGCGTGAGGAACACCTTAGAAATTCTTCTCATGTGACAATTATTCTTTTCTCTGTCTTGTCATTGCCTGTTTTTTTACCTTTACCTTGGGGTGAGGGATGAGTCAGATGTTCAGCCTGGAGAAGAGAAGGCTCTGG
>NW_010289479.1:0-7123 GCF_000700745.2 Antrostomus carolinensis
ATTAAAATTATTAAAATTAAAATTAAAATAAATATATAAAAATAGAAAGAAATACTTTAATAAAAATGTGTTGCATCCTGTTGTGCTGAGCCACTTTGCGCCACGCTGCAATTGTAATTCTTCTTCAACAGATAAAAGACTCTCATCATATCATCCCTGCAAAAATTTGTCTAAATGTATTTAGATAATATTTTTCCAGTACTATTTTATTTTATTTTATTTTTTATATAAATATATATTGCAAATTGCAGAATTAAAATGCCTTTAATATGACACTGACATGACGGAATATCTCCCGAGTGTTTCCTACTCACATTTTTAAATTCCATTAAAAGAGAGAAAGATTTATACCAAATAAAACCCAATTTTCCTCTCTGCTGTTCAGTGAAGAAAGACCAGCAACATTCTCCAACCTGATCTCACCATCATTGCCTAAAGGCTGAACACTTAATCCCGAGGAGAAAGCAAAGGTGATGTGTGAACAGCATGAGAAAAACCTGTCATTACCATGATACTGATCTCTCAATATACAGAACACATTAAAATTTATAACCAGAAAGATGTTATTGCCTTGGGATTTCGCTTTTTTGCCTCCACTTTCCAACCTTTTGTGTTGGGTTCATGTGTGTGGGGTTGTTTTTTGGTAGTGGGGGAAGGGGCTACAGTGATGGTCCCTGGGAGAAGCTTTGAGAAGCTCCCCGGGCTACAAGGTGGACCCATCTCCAGCACAGGTTGAGTCAATTAGCACCTCTGGAAATTCATATTTATGAGGGGAAGTACTGTCTTGAAAGGAAGAAGGTGGGGAGGACCTGGAGGAGAGGTCATTGACCTGAACAAAAGACCATCGGCCTAAACAAAGAGAGAATTTCATTGGCAGGAGGAAGGAGGAGGAGAACAGAGAACCACAGACACTCCCTGCAGTTCAACATGCAGGGAGAAGGAGGAGGTCAATGAGGTCCCCTGCAGCCCGTGGAAGTTCGACAGCAGAGGAGATACCCATGTGTAGAGCATGGAGGACTCCAAACTGGAGCAGAAAGCCAAGCCCAAGGGAAAGTGTGACTGAATTGAGACCCCAGAGATACTCAATGCCAGAGTGGAGGGGACAACAATTCCCAAAGTTGAAGGGAGGAGATGTGCTGGAATGGAAACCCACCTGCAGCCCGTAGACATCCCCATGCTGGAGCCAGGAGCTGTGCCCAAAGAGGTCCATGACTCCATGGGAAACCCTTGTTGGAACACTTTGTTCCTGGCAGCCCAGGGGAGGAACTTTCATGCTAAGAAGAGTGGCAATGGTGCACTGACTGCAACCCCCATTCCCTGTCCCCTGTGCCCTGGGGGAGAAGGGAGAGAAATGGGGAGCAAAGTGCTGGGAGCCCGGGAAGAAGGGAGGGGTGGGGGAAGGTGCTGTCAGATGTGGTTGGTGTGTCTCACTGTCCTACTCTGATTGATTGGGAACTCATTACATGGATTTCCTTCCCCAAGTGGAGTCTGTGTTGCCCGTGCCCATCCCTGGTGAGTGACCCTCCCTGTCCTCATCCCAATCCAGGGCCCACTTTGTTGTGATTCCCTTTCTCATCTCACTGGGTGGGAGGAGTGAGTGCAAGAAGACATGGTCTTAGCTATGGGTGAAACCACCACACTCCTTTGGTAGCATTTTCCTGCTTCAGTCCTTCTACCCTCCCCTCCAAAAAAACCCCACCATAATCCTGGCTCAGCAGAGCTCTGGGATGTGACATGACCAGGAACATCTAAGTAATAAGGACACTCAAAGATTGTATCAGGGCGTTGAAGACATTCTTCTTCCTACAGAAACTTCAAAAATATATTAACTAAAGTGCAAGGAAAACTGTGCCAAGTCGCTGCTGGAACGTGAGATGATACATCAGGGGTCCTATTTCTCCTTTTAATGATGATTTCTTGTGAGATGTTCAGTTTCCTCATCCATAATGAAGACAAAAATACTTACAGCCCTTCGGTTTGTTCTTGGAGATCCTGAAGGTAAAAGAATATTCTAAAATTTATTATTGCAGAGGTAGAGAAGGGATTTTGCTGGTTTCTATTTACAAGACAAAAAGGAAGAAGCTTTTTCTCTAGTCATTAAAATTTTACGAGCAAAACTGAAACAGAATGAGGAAGTGTTCTACAACCACATTATCTTCTCTCCCGAAAATGGAGGAGAGAGCTGAGGTGAGAAAGTAGCAACACATTTCCACTCTTAATTTCAGCTGAGCAGCAGCAGAGCTTTGGCAAATGTTATTTTAGACCTCCGTTGTCCTTGAGATGCAAAGACACAAGCAATTAAGGAGCAGTAGTTTGATTCAGGTTGTAATTGAATCCTGAGAAAAACCTAAGAGAAGATTTTCACTGCGGCTCTACGAAGAAAATTGGAGAGGAAAGAGATTTTATTCCCAGTCCTGGGTTGTTTTGAGTTGGAAAAATAAAAATCATTTTAAAAAACCCCCCAAAAATCAAAGACTAGCTTGGCCAACGTCTAGAAACAAGAAGCAAACTCAAACTGATTTGTAGGTTTTCATTAGTAAAAGGAACAACTTTGTAAATCATTTTTATGGCCATTCTCTAGGCCTCCTCAAAGGAGTTTGTTCTGCTGGTTACCTAGGATGAACCTCCAAGTTTTTTGTCAAAGAATCCCAGAATTGCCTTAATTGGAAAAGCTCTTTGAGATCATCGAGTCCAACCATGAACCCAACACTGACAAGTCCCCGACTGACCCATGTCCCTCAGCACTGTGTCTACACGACTCTTCAATCCCTCCAGGGATGGGGACTCCACCACTGCCCTGGGCAACCCCTTCCAATGCCTCAGAACCCTTGCAGCAAAGAAATTCTTCCTCACATCCCATCTCAACTGCCCTGGCCACAACTTCAGCCCATTTCCTCTTGGCCTGTCCCTTGGGCCTTGGTTGAACAGACCCACCCCCACCTCTCTCCACCCTCCTCCAAGGGACTTGCACAGAGCCACAAGGTCTCCCCTCAGCCTCCTTTTCTCCAGGCTCAACACCCCCAGTTCCCTCAGCCACAAGGGAACTCAGCACACTTGTGCTCCAGACCCTTCCCCAGCTCCGTTCCCTTCTCTGGACACGCTCCAGCACCTCCATGTCCTTCTTGGAGTGAGGAACCCAAAACTGAACACAAAGTAGGAAAGGAAATGAAAGTATTTGCTCCAGCCCATAAGCTCTCGTATGATATTGCAAATGGGATCAATCACATTAATTAATTAATTTATTTTTAATTCTTCCACACTCATGAAGTTCTCTTTAGTGATCTCCAGAATATTAAATGCAGGATTATTATTTATAAATAGAGAATAAATACCTATCAGGCACTAAACTACTCAGGTTTTGCCTTTAAAATATCATCTGTATTTCTGAAGTGTCCAGACTTCCCCGAGAAACTTCCTCATTAATTTACAGAAGCAATGAATTCAACTTAGAATTAATTCCTTAATATTGGTTTGTATTATATATTTTAATTTATTATTTTTTTTTTCTGTCCAGCAGTATTATTCCCTCTAAATTAATTAGGTGAGTGCATGCCGTTATCTGAATATATATTTTCCTCATGTGTTCAATATTATGCTGAAGCTTTTCACCTGGGATTAAATTTTTAAACCCCAGAGAAAAGAGCAAGAGCTTCAATTAGAAAGGTGAAATAAATAAATAAATATAAAAATGTGCATTTCAAATGAGATTTCTGCAAAAAGCTGCAATGGATACTCTTAAAATTAAGAGCAATAGATTAAACCTGACACATTTAAAACTCCTCAAGTGTTTTGCTCAGGTTTGTTAAGGTTTTTAATATAAATTCTTCAAAATTTGTTAGTGCTTAGACATATTAATGGACCTACAAACCACGTTCTCGTTGGCGATGGAAATTGAAGGCTCAGTTATTCCTTCATTTTTGTGGTGAGTTAAACAACAAGTTTGAGTCTAGTTGGGTAAATTTTCCTTTTCTCTCCAGAAAAATCAGTAATTTCTTCATCCAAATTATTTTTTCTAACCTGTATCATGACAGATGATGATTTTTTCCATCAAGAGAAGACATTGAGATCTCCAGACCCACCATAACATTGAATTAAATATTTAAGCCACAGGCATTTTGACTTAAAAAAAAACCTAAATAACTAAAAATGTTTATCCCTCATTCTTTTTTCTGTTAGGAAACCGTAGAGAAGATTAGAAATTATTTGCTAGGATTGTGGTTTGTTTACACCACAAATTCTGACAGATATTCTACAAGTTCAAACAAATCACAACCACTATCTGTTGGAAAAAGCAGCATTTAAAAAAAATACAGAATTATTATATAAAATCAACACTTTTTGGTTGTTATTTATATTTATTTATTCCTTTGAATAAAATTTAAGACTTTTCCCTTTTTTTTCCTCTTATTTTTGGAAAAAAGGTCACTAAGAACATTCTGCCTTCACTAATTACAGGAGAAGAGAGCTCCAACTGAAGACAGATTTCTACCAACAAGCAAAAAAATTGAGGAGAAACAGAATTAACAGCAAAGTATCAGATAAATCCGAAGCATCAAAGCGTGCACATGAGAATAAAAATCCCAAGAGGCTCAATAAGATCTGAATTTTTTTGGTTTCAGGAGCACCACTCATTTCTTCTAAGAGCTGCTGTCTGCTCACATTATCCTGAAATGAGACCTTGTGTTTCTTGCCCTAAAGCCAAAATCTGAAGGACTCAACTAGTTCCTTGTTCTAAATTTTCCTCATTATTTGCTTCACTGTTTCCTTGGTATAAAATTTGCACATGCTGGGAAGAGAGAAATTAATTCATCTCTCTCCTTAGAGAAGCCACTTAGCCAGGATGTTAACGACTGAAACTAGGAGAAGGAAGAAATATCAATCCATCCACAAATCCCAGAACAGCCTCGATTGGAAAAGGCCTTTAAGATCATGGAATCCAACCATGAACACAACGCTGACAAGTCCCTGACTGACCCATGTCCCTCAGCACTATGTCTACATGACTCTCAAATATCCCCACGACTCTTAAAATATCTCCAATGATCAGAAATGTAGATTCATGGCAACTTAAAAATACTCTGAAGAGGTCAAAATAAATCTTCCAGGACTGTTTAAAATACAAAGTTTTATGAATTTTTAATTTTAATCACGATATAGAATCATGGAAAGGTTTGGGTAGGAAGCGACCTTCAAGCTCATCCAGTCCCAACCCCCCTGCCAGCAGCAGGGACACCTTCCACTAGACCACGTTGCTCAAAGCCTCATCCAACCTGGCCGAGAACACTTCCAGGGAGGAGCAGCCACAGCTTCTCTGGCCAACCTGGGACACTGGCTCACCACCCTCACACCAAACAATTTCTTCCTCACATCTCAGCTCCATCTCCCCTCTGCCACTTTCAAGCCATCACCCCTTGTTCTCTCACTCCCTGCCCTTGGCCAAAGTCCCTCCCCAGCTTTCCTGGAGCCCCTTCAGGTACTGGGAGGCCACTAGAAGATCTCCCCGGAGCCTTCTCTTCTCCAGGCTGAACAGCCCCAACTCTCTCAGCCTGTCCTCACAGCAGAGCTGCTCCAGCCCTCGCATCATCCTCGTGGCCTCCTCTGCACTGGCTCCAGGAGGTCCATGTCCTTGTGCTGTTGGTGGCCCCAGCACTGGAGGCAGCACTGCAGGTGGGGTCTGAGGAGAGCGGAGCAGAGGGGCAGAATCCCCTCCCTCCACCTGCTGCCCACGCTGCTCTGGGTGCAGCCCAGGACACGGTTATTGGCCTCTGTGCTGCCAGCGCACGTTGCCGCCTCATGTTCAGCTTCTCCTCCCCCAGCACCCCAAGTCCTTCTCCTCAGGGCTGCTCTCCAGCCATTCTCCTCCCAGCCTGGATTTGTGCTTGGGGTTGTCCCGACCCCCAAAATATCTGAAATTTTGGGGGTTCTTCTTTCCCCCATGGGTCTCAGATTGCCATTAATAGCTGTAGAAGCTTGGAAGAAACCCAAAGAACGTCCAGTGTGGGGCAGCCCACTAGATAAACCCACACATTGGGAACAGGTCCACGCTAGAGAGATCAAGCACACTCTTTTAGAGAACCAAAGGACATGACAAGACAAAAGACAAAGGTGATGTAGAAGGATCTGGTTCTTACCTGCCAAAACTCTGACTTCTGCATCATTTCCAGTCCTGGAACTGGCTGGGTTTTTCGCCAAGCATCTGTAGATCCCACTGTCACCATGCTGAACCCTGCTGATCTGTAAAGCTCCAGAGGGCAGGATGGCCACACGTGTGTCAGCTGGGCTCGGGAATAAGTCCTCTTGGTTTTTCTGCCAGTGGACCATGGGCATGGGTTCCCCAACGACTTCACACTTCAACAGAATGGTGTCTCCTGCAAAAGCTGTGACAGATTCCGTCTGCGAAAGGAACCTCAGCGGCCCTGAAAAACACAACCAAAAAGAAATCAAAATAGGTAATTATATAGCTGATGAAAATAGAAGTTGGACGTGGTTTCCATGTTGATTTGGATTTTGTTCCCAATCCAGATGAAATAAATAAAGAATTGATGTGATGTTCTGAGAAGTACTTGGAGATGGTTATAATGACAAGGTGACCAACACTTTTCTTTAGAAATTACACTTATTAACAGCAAAGAAAAGCCGTGTAACCAACAGAAAGAGTCATAAATTGCATCTGTATCTTGAAAACACACTCAAGAACGACTTGAACATACGACAGATACATTATCACACAATCCAAACTGCTCAGAATGTGGTGGCGTCCAAAGAAAAACACAACAAAACTTACGTAAGGTTAGGAGAACGGGACACTCATGTTTTGCTGTGTTAATTCAATGGCATGAAGTTCAACCATGTCAACTGTCAGGTCCTACATGTGGGTTACAACAACCCCAGGCAATGTTACAGGCTTGGGGAGATGCCTGGTGGAAAAAGACATGGGGGTGTTGGTTGATAGCTGGTTGAACATGGGTCAGCAGAGTGGCCAGGTGGCCAAGAAGGGCAAGGGCATCCTGGCCTGGATCAGCACCAGTGTGGCCAGTAGGAGCAGGGAAGTTCTGTTCCCCCTGCACTGGGAATCACTGGTGAGGCCGCAGCTGGAGTGCTGGGTTCAGTGTTGGGCCCCTGA
>NW_010289479.1:7831-8277 GCF_000700745.2 Antrostomus carolinensis
GGTTCGCAGGGACATGGTTTAGTGGTGGGATTGGCAGTGCTGGGTTAATGGGTGGACTCTATGATCTTAAAGGTCTTTTCCAACTACTACAGTTCTGTAGATTTTATGGGTTTGGGGGTTTTTTAAGGTTTAAAAGCGACTTGAGATACCTTCAAGAATGGAGACTGTGCATAGATCAGGCAAAGCATTATATTATTATATACTTCCAGGTAGTTGTAGAGAGTGTGAAGGTCTCCCCTCAACGTCCTTTTCTACAGATCAGGGTGTCACAAAAAACCTTTTGCTGTGTCCCAATGAAAAGACATGATCCAACTTTTTCCACAGTTATATTCAAAACTCATTCATCTCTCCGCAGGACCACGATCACAGAATCACAGAATCACAGGATGTCGGGGATTGGAAGGGACCTCAAAAGATCATCCAGTCCAACCCCCTGCCAGAGCAGG
>NW_010289479.1:8395-9635 GCF_000700745.2 Antrostomus carolinensis
TCTCAAGTTGAAGCAGAACCTCCTGTGTTCCAGCTCACACCCATTGCCACTTGTCCTACCATTGGGCATCACTAAGAGCCTGGCTCCATCCTCCTGACATTCACCCTGAACATATTTATAAACATGAATGAGGTCACCCCTCAGTCTCCTCTTCTCCAAGCTAAAGAGCCCCAGCTCCCTCAGCCTTTCCTCAGCAGGGAGATGCTCCACTCCCTTCATCATCTTGGTGGCTCTGTGCTGGACTCTCTCCAGCAGTTCCCTGTCCTTCCTGAACTGTGGGGCCCAGAACTGGACACAATATTCCAGATGCGGCCTCACCAGGGCAGAGTAGAGGGGGAGGAGAACCACTCTTGCCCTACTAACCACCCCCCTTCTAATGCCCCCCAAGATGCCATTGGCATCCTCAAACTACCTTCAAAGTTTGAAGACAGATCTTCAAACTACCACCGGGTCTTTACAGCAATTATGGCTTATGTTGATTTCTTTTCAAGACAGTTTTGGAAGCTACACAGATATTTGGGATGTCAGAAGTTGGTTCAAAAAACAGACCAGCAAATATATTCTGAAAAAGTCACTTTCTGAAACAGACCCTGATATTAAATATTGGAAGTCCATGGTGATACTTGGTAGCCCAAGGGTTGCAGATGCACTTCCTTATGTTAGACCCAAACCTACTTCAAGAACTTCATTGCAAGTCATACCCAAATCTTATTTACCATGGAGTTTGGTTGGTAGCCTATCAAGATCCTCCATCTTTTCATCCAGAAGACCCAATGATTAAGCAATTAAAAATCACCTTAATAATAGAAAAAAATTGCTTATCATTTGGGGGACAGACCTCAGAGTTTGCAACATGTTTAGCTATTAAATATTCACCAATTTAGAACTCCTCAGTACAATCCCCCAGAGAAAAATTGCTTTAAATGCTTTGTTTGTTTCAAATTAAAGTCTGCGAGGTTATTTAAATATCAAGACAAGATCTTATTTGATTTGATTTTATTTTATTCTTACTTTCAATTCACATAATAGCCCAAGGGCAAGAAACTCAGGTAATGAAAAAGAGTCATTTCCTTCCCTGCTTGCTTTAGAAAATAAGAAAGCGAGTGAGCATGACTGAGTCAATCTGAAAATGTAAATATTTTAGAATCTACTATTTGGTTCTCTCTTCCACAGGCTGGTTTCCAAAAAGGTGTATTAACTTTAATTACTTTATTTATTTATTATTTTTATTTTATTTTAT
>NW_010289480.1:0-34214 GCF_000700745.2 Antrostomus carolinensis
ATGTAACACCCTACACTTGCCCTTGTTTTATCAGCATAAGTTGAACAGAACTTGAACCTATAGCAGTTTTGTGCTGCAGCTGCTGAAGTAATTCATTCAATATTTATTTTACTGTTAGATTTAAGGTCATTCCACTTCCCTTCTTAAACCAGATGAATAAGTACCTCTCCTTCATTACTCTGAAATAGCCTTGAAAATTACAGATCATGTGCTTGCATAAATAACTTTTTCTGCTGTGTCAGCAAAGGCCAGACTTCTGACTTGAAAAAGTCAAAATTCGAATTTTGAAAAAGCTCAAGGTTTCTTAAAAAGTCAAATTTCAGGAAGTTCATGTGTGCACTGTTGCACACAGTTATTTTTGATAGTACTGAAAACCAGGAAGTGGGCTCACATAGTCTCAAGTAAGTCTCAAGGGTTAAGCTGATGCTGGTAACTTGCTCTACATGCCATCTTACCTTTAAAGGGTTAATTTGGGGGTCCATCCTGCCTTCCTCTATTTCAGCAATTTCCTGCCGAATACTGATCATCGCATCACAAAATCTGTCTAGCTCTGCCTTGTCTTCAGACTCTGTTGGTTCAATCATAAGCGTCCCTGCCACTGGCCAGGACATGGTTGGAGCATGAAAACCTGATAAAGAAGAAATCAGTCACTGACAATAGGTTATGAGTTAATACATGCATTAGCTAGCAACTGATTCACAAATTCAACCCCTTCTATAATCTTTACAGGATTTAACTCATTGGTAATGTTGGCAGTGTACTGTAGAGGTAAGACAGACTTCTCAGGTATCAGTATTTAGCACTGAAGGGTAATGCCATTGTATTATTTACGATAGAGTTACACACTGATTTAACTGAACGCTCTTAAAACTTTTTCTTTCAGCTTTGTTACTTTTCAGCCCAAAGTATATTGCATCTTACGTGGGCTATTTCTCTTTCTGCTTCTCACTTCAGAAGTGTTTCATCACTGTACCTTCTTATGACAGGCTAAAGGGCAAAGTGAGACAGGTGCAGATTTCTGCATTGGTAAACAAGGTAAAAATAAAAGGTGGTCTCTCATTATTCCCTTCCTACACTACTGCTAATTACAGCCTTGTGACAATTCTCTTTCAGCTGCAGAGGATGAAACTTTATTAAACTTATTTATGAAACTCACTGCCAATACCTACTGAAAAGCCTACTAAAGTGGTGCATGCTATTTAAGGCCACAGCAGCCCACTTACAAGCAGAAACGGCTGGGATTTTGTTATCACAACTGGGCTTTGGCTTATTTCACTGATGAGGTATTACTGGTTATGTTTTTAACAGCTTTTATGCATATTTGTTAGAAGCACAGTTGCACAGGATCCAGTAGTTCAATGGGTTATCTTGTCTGGCAGCCAAAGAGTAGCCGCAATCAGATTCTTCAGAGCATGTGTACAAAACTGCCTAAGCTGTATCGGGATGGAAGTGTTTATATCCTGTTATCCTACTTCAAAAGTTTTTCTTTCTTTTTCTTTTCCTTTTTTTTCCCTCCTTGGTTGGAATCTTACTAGGCTCTTGGCTCCAACCCACTTGCTCCAATGGTTAAGACTCACGTCATCCCAAATTTGAAGGGGCAGTTTACAGAAATGGGGAGATAGCAGCAGGCTTTTAAGTAGCTACTGCAAGTTAATTGATGCAAATGTCTCTTTAAGCCCTTAATGAACATGGAGAGACCTGAAATGATCGTGACAGGTTCACCATCAATAAGCACAGGACCAGAACGTTGCTGGTTCCTTTTAGAAGAGATTTAGGACATTCTCACTTAGGCTGCTATTTTTTAAAAAAGACATTTGATTTACCGTAATCCTGAAGTCTCTTAGCAAGATCTACAGCTTCAATGTTTGCTGTTTTTTTGAAAGGTCTCGTATCCAAAATGAATTCATGGGCTACATAACCTGTAAACAAAAAAGTGTACACTATGTTTACTTACTAGGAGACTAATGCAATCTACCAGACAGTCTATTCTGATTAGTTTTGTGGAGAACATGGCAAAAAGACAAATTAAAAAATATCCACTTGGGCAAAAATTCAAACGTAAGAAATTATCAAGTAAGAGATACAACTCAGTATTTGGAGACTGACCCTCTGAGTCCCACATCACATTAAGAAGAGGCCTCCTTTGTAAGATCAGAACTAGGAAAGGGTGGTCAGAGTAGGTCCTATAATTTACAAATACTCCGAAAAATAAATGGATTTGTCAGTGGCCTAACACCCCTTGGGTCTTAGGCTATCTTGCATTAGTCATGTACAAGATAATCTGTTTCATGTTATACCAGAGAAAAGCTCAAATCTGGTGTTATAGAGAGGCTAAAGATATAAGTTATTTAAATTTGTATCCATCGTCCTGGAGAACCTTGTTCCATTTCCTTGCTGAATCCTTCAAAATTTAGAACTTCCATTCACTTCTGTGAGGAAATAATGTATTATCTTAAAATGTAAGCTGCAGGTTTAGCCAAGGTGCACTCCATTAAATTTAAGACATATATTCTGAAGAGCATACATATGGTACTCAAAAGTTCTTTGGTGCCATTCAGCTTAAACAAGTGAAATAGCATTCTCTGATAAGTTACTCTACTATAACAGGTAATTCTTTCACCTCTTATTCATTACTTCTGTCCTGCTGCAAGACTGGAGAGCTGTAGCAGGAAACTAGAATGTAGCTAAAGTATTTTGCATTGCCAAGGGGATTCTCCCCAATCTCACAAAGAAGAATAAGGAGCAGAAATGAGAGAAATTTGGTTTTGGATTCAGTTTTGGTTTGTTTTGTTGGTTTTTTTTTTTTCCCCTGAGAAAGTGTGCAAGGCTAAGTACAGGTCCAAAATTTGGTTCCAGTTCTTAAGTTGTTGTGCCATTGGTTATGGGAGATCTGGAAGTCTCAACTTTGTTGCTTCTTTTTCTACTGTTCATTAATCTACTAGACTTCAAGGAGAAAAATCTGATGCCAAGGTTTACTCCATTTTTGTCATAATTTAATCTAATTACAAAAAGGTGCTTTTTCTTCTATTTCCAAATATCTTGGTTTCATTGCAATACCTCCACAGAAGCAGTGTGGCAGGTTATTTCTCTCCTTGTGAACAACATCAAGAGAAGTTTGAGTTGCAGCTGTCATGTAGCATTAAAAAAGAACCAAGCCAACTTCTACACTAGGGGAAAAAAAAGTCAGTTTTGTATAAGAAAACAAACAAATTGTCCAATACTTGCCTCTTGCTCCTCTGAAAAGGATTTTGTAGTGCTTCTCTAGCCTCTTTGCCATGTAGTTTGCATTTAGTATAGCAATCTCAGAAGCATGTTTGAGACCCTTTGCTCCCATTGTCTGAAAGAGGAATAACGTGAAGAAACAGATCTAAAAACACTCCCAAGCAAGCTAGGTGTGTTCTTTTCCTGGCAAGCAAAATAGGCAATAGCACCTTAATACATCTGGCTAGTTCTAAGGTAGTCATACTGCTATTACAATTTTTCACACTGTGCTCATAGAAAAGCACTGCATATTACTCTTTTTGAATTCAAGAAGAGCTAGTATCCCCAGGAGTAGAAGTTGAGTATCAAACAAGCTACAGAGTATTTTGAATGGCACTGCCCTTATGTTCACTATTTCAACTCTTTCTCTCACTGAAAGCTTTAAATGTTGCTCAGAGTCACAGCCCACTCTATTCTAGAAGAGAATTTGAATCTACTCTCTTACGTGTTGGCTGAATACTTCCATATATGTAACCAAATATTTGCAGGGTTATCACTAAATTGCAAGGCATTAAAAAATTACATAGATCATAATAAAGTTGTCATACAACCAAAGCCAAAACTAAGTTTTCAAATTCAGTAAAATCCCTGGAATTCAAGTTCTTATTAAACAGGTTTTGGAAAGTTAAATATTACATACAGGTAAAGTATAACAATACTGCATCATAGAACCAAAAATATTCTTGGAAGAACAGTAATTACCAAGCAGCTTTTAAACATGGAAACTTTGATGTCACAGCCTGTGGAAGGGCAAGTCTGATTGCAGCTTTCTGCCTTGTGTCTACATATCTCAAGAATTATTACAGACAAGAGACAGGAGAATTAAACAGGTTGCATAGATACATCAGTTGTCCTCCCATCCTTTCTTATTGTAACAGATGGCAATCGACTGTTCCATTGTCCTACTGGAAAACAAGGAGGTTCAAAGGATGCAAACAACCTTTCACTATGCTGTAGTCATATGCACTTCAGCCTGTGTCAACATCTTACAACAAGTTGCTCTTAAACCTGTTCATGTGGTTCCTCAGACTTGCTGTAACAGGAACAGGCTCTCAGCTCATATTGCTTATGAAAGCCTACACACCTTGATATACACCCAGGAAATTGGCAATATAGCACTGGAACCCCAAGGTGCAGCACTGACAGTACCCAAAGGACACGCATCCTTGTCCGGCTGTATTTTGATGACAGGGTGGGTAGGCAAGTAGGGAGCCAAATGTTTCTTCCTAAAAGAAAAACACTGATTTTAGAACTTAAATGTGGGTTCCTGTGTTACCGTTTCTGGACAGTTTCAGCAGTAGCTTCTCTTCACCTTCCTTCCAAACACAGTCCTCACAGAAGTTTGGTATATGTCTTCTGCCACAGAAAGTTTACTGACATAACTGGTGACAATGGAGGATGGCAGTCAGTTTTCAACCTATCACAAGATATTCATGCAGCCATCCAAATCAAAATGATATTTTTTTTTAAAAGAGAAAGATCATATTCTTTTAAAGGAATATGACTGCCCTATAGGATACATTCACATAGTTCATGTACCATTCTGGATTACATACAACATCAGCCCTCAAAGTCCACAGATCCTTTCTGCATTTACTCAGAAAACAGACTGCTAAGGAAAGTCCACTATACACACTAAAGGGCCAACATGAAAGTCAGAGTTTGGGAATACAAGTGAACTTTGCCATTCATGAGATCAGCACATGACTATCCTGGAGAAGGACAAAAGTTTACAAACAAAAGTACACTTCTCCCATTCATGGCTCTGTACTTAAGTGAACTGCCAACCAAGATTCACTACAGGATTTTTTTTTTTTTTTTAAATAAAAGGCTAATAAAGAGATACCCACACTCCAATTGGTCCCATTCCAGGTCCTCCTCCTCCATGGGGAATGCAAAAGGTTTTGTGAAGGTTTAAGTGAGAGACATCAGACCCATAATCTCCAGGACGACACAGACCCACCTGTGAAGGGAATATTCTATCTCAAAATATTCTTTAAATGCCATTTTAAGATCTATTACTTCATTCAAGAAAAATAGGTTGAAAAAGATGTTATGTGTTTTTCTGTTTTTCTTTAACATGATGCATCACAAACAAGAATTGATACAAACAAATTTTTGCTTTAGGAAGTCTTGTTCATGTTTGTAAAGAATGTCTTTGACAAAGACTAGGCAGACTCATACATCTTACAACACATTTCAGGGCAAAATCAGATAAAAGATAATTATTTTCACCATCTAATTTTTACTACTGTTCTTGGAAATCTCACCTCCTCCCCTACACACTGTGCTATCTTGTGAGGAAGGTGTGTTATGGTCTGAACTGGGTACTGCTGTGGTATTTTTATTCCACGGAAACATACACTCCCAGTTGTAATAAAAATGCCTAGGAGATTTTGTACCTGGGCATTCATATTTGCTCCATCTAAGTAAACCTGGCCTCCATGTTTGTGAATCAGGTCACACACATCTCCGATCTCCTCTTCAAACACACCATTGGTGGAAGGGTATGTGATCATGATGGCTGCCAAATTCTCTTTGTGCTTGTCCACCTGGTGGCAGGGAAGGAGAGAGAAAAAAAAGGCCACTGAGGCTCCTAAACAGAAGATTTTTATAATGTAAAAAGGTCAAGTGTTTTACACATGAAAAGCAAGTCTATCAGCAAGTATTCTGTCATTTACAGTCAGCAAAAGACACTGGTCTCTTTCCTTTAGCAATACCTATGGAAAATGAATTTTTTCTCAATAAATCAGAACTCTAAATCAGGGAAGAAGGCACGGTATTAAAAGATGTATGTTTAATAGTAACTTTTGAGACCTTAAGACAAGCCAAGTGAAACATCTGGCCTTCAAGGTCATGTGATCTAATGACCATCCCCCTACTTTCAACAATACAGTTCTATGACTACCATAAAAGCCTGCTTAATTATGAATTTTTGGAAATGTGTGCTGCTAATCCCTTTGGATTCCCCAGATTCACCTGCAGCCAATCTACTCAAAAAAGTGAAAAAAGTTGCCTAGCAACACCTTCCCCAGCAGAAGTGGGCTTGAGCTTGCTAAGCGAAGGCTAAAGTGAAGTTTCAAATGCTTCATACCCATGAACATGCTTCATTCATTTCAAATACTAGATGTAGACCAAAAAGGTCTGCTGTAAGAGTGTCTACTGTCTAGAAAGACTCTCTGAGCCACTCCTGCACCAAAGATCCTAAAATTAAAGGAAATCTCACAAGTGTTGCATGGCTAGTGTCTGAGCGAACGAAAAAAGGGAAGAATTACTTACCCTTTTCAAGCACTATTATTGCCCTATTTTCTGTCAAAGAAAAATCTGATTCAGCTGCCAACACTCTTACCTGTACAGGAGAAGGAGTGTTCCTGCCTTGAAAATTAAAGATAATTAAATACTCACCATTGCTTTTAAATGGGAGATATCAATGCTGCCATTTTTATCCACTTCAATTGGCTGAATCTTCATCCCCGCCATTTGTGCACTTGCTGGATTTGTACCATGAGCAGATTTAGGAATAAGGCAAACCTTAGAAGGGAAAAAGAACCAGGGCCTAAAGTATAACTAGTTAAAAAAATCTCGCATTTTGGTCTATGCTGAGCTACAACTCATTATCAAAGTTTTCAAAAGGGATCCTGAGGGAACGTTTACTGGCAAACTGCCACTGTAAGGACACAACTCAACAGAGGGACCTGGACAGGTTAGATCAATGGGCTGCAACAAACTTTATGAGGTTCAACAAGGCCAAGTGCTGGGTCCTACACTTTGGTCACAACAACCCCATGCAACACTACAGGCTTGGGGAGGAGTGGCTGGAGAGCTGCCCAGCAGAAAAGGGCCTGGGAGTGCCGGCCAACAGGCAGCTGACCATGAGCCAGCAGTGTGCCCAGGGGGACAAGAAGGCCAATGGCCTCCTGGCTTGTATCAGAAACAGCGTGGCCAGTAGGACCAGGGAAGTCATCCTTCCCCTCTACTCAGCATTGGTGAGGCCACACCTGGAATACTGTGTTCAGTTTTGGGTCCCTCATTACAAGAAGGACATGGAGGTGCTGGAGCATGTGCAAAAATGGGCAACAAAGCTGGTGAAGGGTCTGGAGAACAAGCCTTATGAGAAGCAACTGAGGGAACTGGGGTTGTTTAGCCTAGGGAAAAGGAGACTGAGGGGAGACCTTATCACTGTCTACAACTACCTGAAAGGACATTGTAGTGAGGCAGGTGTGTGTCTTTTCTCTTAGGTAACTAGTGACAGAACAAGAGGAAATGGCCTCAAGTTACATCAAGGGAGATATAGATTGGATGTCAGGAAAAATTTCTTCACTGAAAGAGTTATCAGGCACTGGAATGGGCTGCCTAGGGAGGTGGTTGAGTCACCAGCCCTGGAGGTATTTAAAGATGGGTAGATGCAGTGCTCAGAGATAAGGTTTAGTGATGTGTACAGTTGGACTTGATGATCTCAAAGGTCTTTTCCAACCAAATGATTCTATGATTCAATTTTCTTTGAAGAAAATCCATTCACTTATCAGCATCTAAATACTCATTAGGAAAATAAAGTTCCATGTGCCACTTAAATCATATTTAGGACTACAGTTCCAGAATATTATCTCAGATACTCAAATTTTAAATCCTTTCATCTCACCTCCCTTTTTTTAAAAGACTAATTTTTTTTTTTACAGTAATCAGTCTCCATATGCACAACAACTTGAAAGGAAAAACTAATTCCAACTTTTCACTACATCTTCAGCTGACTTCCAAAGCAATTTCTTCTGTATTTAATTCAAACCAAAAATTTAGACATAAAATATTTTGGTTATACCTAAGAAGTTTCAATCAACTACTTACATGCTCTATACAGTTGTTCTTTTTTTTAAAAAAAGAGATAAGTACTTCTACTTAAATAAATGTAGGTTCCTGTTAGTGATAGTTAGCAAAATCGAGCTCAGGGTACTTCCAGACATTTGCTAGAACTCCACCCCTTCTAAAAGCAATAAATATGCTTTCTTTAAAAAAAATCCTTTGCTTCTGTTCAATGAAGTTATTGAAACATTTGTCTATTATTTTCTCAGAAGAATTAATTTAACGAAGTTTTAAGTAGTTACTCAAACTTAGCTGCATCAAATAACTGACAGAAGGGAATTTTCATGAGAAACTGCACAATGGTCTCTACTTCATGTTCCACAGAGATGCTGAGACAACTGTTAATTACTTTAAAAGCTATTCCAAGGATGTGACCCCTCTGTCTCAGCACCTGGATATTTGCTCTTCTTGCAGTGAACTGTCAATGTTTTACTGTGCAGCTGTGCTGAAAGGAAACAAAAGGATCCCAGCCCCAGTGATGGGTAGTGCTGTGGCAAACCTGTAGTCATTTTAGCTGCACAGCAGAAATGTAAAGTGAGCCTAGACTGCCACCCAGTCTTGCCGGGTTGCATCTGCAACTGCTGGGTACAAAAGTTACTGATCAGGCAACAAAGCACACAGGTGTAAGCTGTCAGTTAATCTTAATACTCATTTTCCATGAGAGGGCACCAAATCCAAATGAGGCCAACTGCGAGACATTTGATCTGCTCATTTACTTACCTTCTCCAGCCCAGGAGAAAAGGTCACTTCAGTTGAAGGTTGATATTTTGTGCGTTTTCTTATTTTCTTCCCCCCCACACACACTTTTTTTTCTAAGACTATCTTGATTTTACTATAACATTTGAAATCTGTTAAGAGTGAGTAATAGCAAGCAGCCCACAGGCTCTCTCTTCTGTGCAGTCAACCTCTGGGCATTTCTGAGCAGAGAAGGAACACAGATACTCACAGAGGCCCAAGGATCTTGCACAAATAGGAGAAACAGCAAAGCATATGTGGATAATGTCCACAGAAGATAATTGTCCAAGGAATAAAATTTCAACCTAATTTCACTTCCTACTGAGTACAACTACTCACAAAACAAAGCTTGCAGTTGTAAAGAGTGGCTGATTTCTGAGAAGTTTGAGGTGATCTGGATGCAACAAAGGAACAAAGACAGGACAAGACAACACTCACTATTCAATTTCAGGTAGCTTTCTCACACAGAGGTTATAGTTCCCAAGAAGTCATGACAATGACCCTTCCATTTTGAGAAGGCAAATAAGTCCAAAGCCTAGTATAAATCAGGTTCAGAGAACATGGATATTACTGCACTAAGGAAATTTTTCCTACCATTTAAAGACAACTCTATGAGTATGTGAAAGAGGAAGATCTAACAGATCTCAGATTTCCAAGAAGTTTTTGATGTGGTTCTCAAAAATGTTTGTAAACTAATTTCCAGTGGGGTAAGTAGGAAGGTTCACATGGATAAATATTTCACGAAAACACAGGAAAGAAAAATATAATTAGTCAGTTTTCACTGTGGAGAAAGGTCACCCTAACAGAATATTATAAATATCTGTGCTGGCTCCCTAGCATTTCAACTTACTCATAATTGGTTTACCATGGAGACATATAGTGAAATGCCAAATACCATGATAATACAAAATCACTCAGGTCACTAAAAGAACTGATTGTATAGGTCAGAAAAGAACCCACAGTACTGGACCAGACAGATCTAGAATATTACACAAGAAAATAAATCTTAACAATACATAACTGGGATTGTAGTTGTGAACCTATCGGCACTCAAAAGATCTTGCAGTGTTGGGGGGAAAAAAGCAATTGCATTAAAAACTAAGAAGGAAATAGTGAACAAAGAAAAAGGAACACAGAAGCTCTGAGTGTAAACTAAAGCTATGAGATGGCTTTTTTGAGAAGGATGGATAAATAACTGGAATACAACTAGGAAGACAAGAAATGAGGATGGATAAGGATATAATAAAAATCTCAGAATTAACACATGATACGCCAACTGTGAACAGGGAAGAAAAGTTCATCATCTTCCAAGAGTGAGAGGGTATTAGATGAAATTGTAAGATGTCAAGTTCAAAAAAATAAGAGGAAGCATTTCTTATGAAGAAATATGATTATATGATAATGGGTGATGAAGCCACAGAACACAGGAGTCACTGCTCCTTGCAAGTGCACCCTACAACTGGTCGTATGTCACTTGCTCTATGCTTTGTGCATGTCAAAGTATCACACAGCAATTTAAAATGTTTCTTCAGCTATATGCTTAAAGCTTAATCAAGATCCATAAATGGTTCAGTATATATGGGCTTAGTTCTCTTTTAAGATGTGAGGGCTCCAACTTTTGTACATGAAGCTGAACATTTACGTTTTGTTCCAAACTGAGTTTTGATTTCAGTCAAACACATCTAAATCCAAAGTTTTCATTCAACTATTTGGCAGCCATTCCTGTATTTCCATGCCTTCTTGATTGGCTGCTAAGGGCACTGACCTTTAGATGTGCAGTAAGGTATTATTTGGACTTTGTTTTGTTTTGATTTGATTTTAGTTGTAGCAGTGGAGAGGCATACAAATTTAATCACAAATTGTGGAGCCCACATTTTGGTATAATTATAACACAAATATTTGAATGAAATAGCTGTGTTGTACTGTAGATATCAGAAGTTTCCTCCTAAGAGGTCAAGTGATCACATTTAATTGTAGAAAAATGCATAAGCAGTGCCTTTGGATTCCTTTGGATTGGGAAGTTCCCAAACCACAGATATGTAGAAGCTGGGGCCGTGTGCTGGGTATGTATCATTGTATACTTGCTTTGTCCTTGTACTCTTCATTGTAAGAGCAGTCTATCAGTCTGCTACTGACCACTGTAAGACTGGATCCTGGGACTGACAGACTTTTGGTCTGGGCTAATCTAGCTGTTCTTGCATAACAAACATGCAATCAGCTGTCCAAAATGAAACCTCCTACCACCAACTTCTCACATTTGTATTTCAACCTATTTCACTTCCTATCAAACTGATACCTAAAACCTACAATAAATACAGCCTTTCTTACAGGCAACACAGATTGTTCAGAAAGCACCTAAGGTAAAATATTATTTTCCAGTTTTTCAGCAACAACTACCTGCCATTAAATGCAATAAACAACTCTCTTTAAAAGAAAATTAGAATTCAAAATTCTATTAAACATAGTGTACTAGTAAGAACTGATTCCTCTCTGGGGTTAACTACACTTGTATCACCTCTCAGGTTTACAAGAACTCTCATTTGCAGCCCTTATTCTGTGTCTGGGGGACTGCTGGTTGCTTTCTACTGTCTTTGCAGCAACTGGTGTGGCAGCCTTCTTGGTTGGTGCCTTCTTAGAGGCTATCTTCCCCTACAGTTCAGGTACTTGGGCTTCTAGCTTCCAGGCAAGTGCACTAACCCTCTTCTACCCCAGCCACACAGGAAGAACCAGAGGGTGCCATGTGATGTGTCTTTCCCGCTGGCAGGGAAAGGCTGACTCCACAAGGCACCCCTGACAACTACCTGTGAGGATGAGCAGTGGAAGGATCCTCTTTGAAACACTCAGGAACTGTCAGGACAGTCTCTCCACAGCTGTTATCTCAAGATGTGGCCAGTCCACCATCACCAGCGAGTTGGCATATAACACTGATGCATTTTCCACATTTTCCACAGTCATATTTCTATGACATAGAATCATAGAATGCTTTGGGTTGGAAGGGACCTTTAAAGGTCATCTAGTCCAACCCCCCTGTACTGGATGTCATGCAGATCTGTGGAGACCTGTTTGTTGCCCAGGTCACTGCAGACCACCTCCATCACTGCTAATTCTCTTAGATTCTGAACACCTTCCTCAGCAGGGGTTCAATTGTCTCCGTAATTGACTATATCATGCTTGAGAGGACACCTCACACTCAACAGGAACCTCCTCCATAGGCTGCAGACTGTCAACTCTCTTTTCATTTCTTTGTTGATTCCCTGGTCCCTAGAAAGGGATCCCAGCTGCTGGGCTTCCCTACTCTCAGTTCCTGACTATGACCTCCAGCATTCCAGCATTTGAATAACCAGGCAGCAACAAGCTTGCCTGGCTGGCAGCCTTAATTTTTTCCACATATCTTGGAGCTTGCTCAGGAGTAGGGATGGGGTAGTTTCTGCGTCTTGTATAACTTCTATCACTCCCTCCTTAAAATTCCTTGCCAAAGGACTGGCTTCCTGATCAGACTGGTCCTCATCCTCCTTACTAATTGATGATACAGTCCCACTAACCTCCATTGCCAGTGCTTCCTTTTTACTACTGGGGCAATCGCTGTAGTTCAGGTTTGAACTCCTGTCTCAACCACTGTGTCCTGAGAGGTAGAGGCCCATTTACCCCAGCTGCTAAGATGGTGCTAGACAGAGGCCAAACAGGCACAGGCCAAGCCCCAGAACTGCCCTAGGAGCTGCTGGGTCTCATTGGGGTAGGCAAGGCACCCTTCCATCAAGTGGTGTGGCAATTCAATGGGACTGCATGCCTGCTCAGGTGTACAATCCCAGGCTACAGGAGGTGATAACAGTCCTAGGCACCTGCCCAAATCTGCCTACACACCCTGTCACGCAGGGATCAACTGCCTCAGGGCACCTTTCCTCTGTCAACTAAACAAGTTGTTTACTCTTACACCAGGACCAAACCAGGTTCCACACACCCAACAACAAGCCAATGTTAGATAATAGGATCAAACATCTTACATACAGATGTACAAAAAACTCAGGAGTTCATGCAACACAGTTGGACACATATACTGCAGAGGAGAAGAGGGAGGTTTAATCCCTTGTTCTCTCCGCAAGGTAGCTCATGCAGCACAGCAATAGCATCACAGCCAGGGCTGCATGCCAGTGCAGGTATACGGCCTTCGCTTTTATCAAAATGTTTCCAAGCACAGTGAAATATATTGATAAGCAGCAGAGCAAACAGCAAGAGCCAAAAGCAGGATTAAAAAGCCCTAGACTCTAATACACAGTAAAGCAAGCAAGACCCACACAGGAGCCTACCAATTAACAAATTAAGATGCTCAGATCAAAACTGTCATTACCTCAAGCCACACACTGGGTGCTGAAAAGGGCTGTCATGGGTTGACCTGACCAATGGCCAACACCCACACAGCTGCTCACTCACTCCCATCTCCCATGGGACAAGGAGAAAATAGAAGCAAGGTGAGAAGACTTACAGATTGAGAGAATGACAGTTTAATAGGGAAAACAAAAGCTGCACGTGCAAGCAAACCAAGAAGAGGAATTCATTGATTACTTCTCATGGTCAGGCAGATGTCCAGCCACTTCCTGGAAAGCAGGGCCTCAGTACATGTAATGGCTGCTTGGGAAGAAAAATGCCATAACCATGACCTTCCCCACTTTGTTCTCCTTTCCCTGAGCTTTGATCAGTTGGAGTCAGCTGTCCTGGCTGTGACTCTCCCAACCTCTTACCCACCTCCAGGTTACTTCTGGGTCGGGGGTGGGCAGGGCAGAGTGGGAAAGAGAGAAAGCCTTGACATTGTGCAAGCACTGTTCAGCAATAGCCAAAACAACCCTGTGTTATCAACACTGCCTTAGCCACAAATCCAAAGCACAGCGCTATATGGGCTGCTATGGAGAAAGTTAATTAACTCCATCCCAGCCTGACCCAGCACAATCACCCTTTCAGGGACTGCACTTTCCTTGTTCCACTGTCTGTAAAGAAAGACTTCTAAGATAGTACCCATGAAGGAATCGGGAAATACTGAAAGCTTGTCACAGATGAGGATACACAACCTAGTTTCTGTGTAGGCAAGTCCTAGCTGCTGAATCAATTCTCCTTTCTCCACTTCCCACCCAAAGCTCTTCCCCACAAACGTGCTGACACTTACAGTTCTATGACGTTCTCCTTTTGCATTTAAATAAGCTTTGATTGCAGCCAAGCCTGTGTACTCTCCTTGGGCTCCACTGCAAAAGGAACACAAACCCTGTTACACAATCACACAAACAAGAAAGTGCCAGCTCTCTACTGAAATTTCATTGAGAAGGATTAGGGCCAGACAATTTTGAAATTTCAGTAGAGAGCTGGCACTTTCTTGTTTGTGTGGTTGTCTACAGAGAGGTAAATTAACACTGAAATCCATAGTAAAGTACATGCAGTGAAACATGATCTTACTCTTTCAGTAACATCCAAAGTGCAGAGTAAGTCCTTGCTGCTCCTTTGTATCAAAACTACTAATGGCCATAAACAGGCTGCAGCAGTACCCATTCAGCTCTGCTTTATTTATTTCAGTGAGCGTGCAGATCCTAAGCATTCTTCAGTCAAATCTTGTACTGCCTAGCACATCAAATATGGGTTTCAGCAACTACATACTTGTCAGCTCATACAGCTTATTTCAAATCTTTAATTTTAGCTTATAGGGGGATATCATTAACATGACCATTTTAAGCAAGCAATGATGGAGAAACCAGCTTTCACAGAGAAGAAAACATGGTAAAAAGATTAAAAGAACAGAAAAGAACAAATCATTCACCTTTTAGAAGAGATTAGGCAAAATAAGGTTCTGCAGTTTTGAAAAAACAAATCTCATTTTCATAACCTTGCATTCAAGGCTTCTCTTTGTCAAATTTAATTTTAGAAACTTCTTCCATTTTTCCCTTGCACATTTTCTTTAGAGGTAAGTATTTGGAATCATGTTAAGGAGCAAATGTTCAGAAAAAAAATTCCTACCTGTTTGGTTGGAAGGAGATTTTGTCATAGCCAGTTATCTCACATAGGTCCTTCTCTAAATCCTTGAAAAGCTGCTGATACCCTTGAGCTTGATCCAGGGGCACAAAAGGGTGGATGTTGGCAAATTCTTTCCATGAAATAGGCTATTAAAAAAAAAAAAAGCATGTGCTGTAACAAAATATTCTGGAGACAACTCTGCTTCGTTGTCAAACTCTACAAGGGACAGCCTCATTGTAGGATGCGGCCTGGCTGAACAGTGAGCTTTGGCTGAAACTTGGGAAAAAAAGGAGAGTTTATGACCTCTGGAAGAAGGGACAGGCAACTCAGGAGGACTGTAACAATGTCGTAAGGGTATGCAGCAAGAAAATTAGAAGGGCCAAAGCCCAACTAGAACTTAATCTGGCTACTGCCACAAGAGGCAATAAAAATGATTCTATAAATACATTAGCAGAAAAAGGAGGGCTAAGGAGAATCTTCATCCTTCAGTGCATGTGGGGGGAAACAGCGACAAAGGATGGGGAAATGCTGAGGTACTTCATGGATTCTGTGCTTCAGTCACTGGAAGTACTATCAATTGTTCTCTGGGTACGCAGCCTCCTGAACTGGAAGACAGGGTCAGGGAGTAAAATGAAGCCCCCATAATCCAAGGGAAAATGGTCAGCAACCTGCTACACAACTTAGACACACACAAGTCTATGGAGTTGGATGGTGTCCACTCAAGGGTACTGAGGGAGCTGACAGAAGTGCTCACCAAGACACTTTCCATCATTCCATCCTCTTGCTAACCAGGGAGGTCCCAGTGGAGCAGAGGTTAGCAAATGTGACACCCACATACAAGAGCTGGAAGGATGATCCAGGGAATTACAGGCCTGTCAGTCTGACCTCGGTGCTGGGGAAGGTCATGGAGCAGATAATCTTGAATGCAGCACGTACAGGACAACCAGGTGACAAGGTCCAGTCAGCATGGGTTTATGAAAGGCAGGTCCTGCTTGACTAACCTGATCTCCTTCTATGACAAGGTGACCCACTTAGTGGATGAGGGAAAGGCTGTGGATGTTGTCTACCTAGACTTTAGTAAAGCCTTTGACACTGTTTCCCACAGCATTCTCCTGCAGAAACTGGCAGCTCATGGCTTTGATGAGCATACTCTTTGCTTGGACATGGTTTAGTGGTGGACTTGGCAGTATTATGTTAATGGTTGGACCCAGTGATATTAAAGGTCCTGTCCAACCTGCTTCTATTCTTGTCCAACCCCTCTTCTATGGTTCTGTGATTTCCAGTAACATTTTTTTTACATTCAGAAGATGCTTAAAAATCCTCAGTTTCTCCTTCTAGGTCACCTACCCATATGTAGAGCTGTGGGATCACAGGGCAAACAGAGAGGAGTCGTGTGGAATGGTACATAAAACTCAGTTTGTTTCACACAGTTTTGCTGCTATCTATTTTAGCTACAAGGGAATATACAAGACAGGAACCAGTGAAGAGAAGACACAGAGAAGGCAGTGAGTGAAAGAGGACAAAGGAAACCTAGTGAAAGATCAAAGCGAGAAGCCAACAGAGAGAGAGCAGAGGAAGTTCATTCAGAGTCAAAAAGTCATTCAGTATCCAAACAGCCTGGCTAAGGCTCTGCTTCACTTACTACTAGCTAGAAAAAATGATGATATCCAGGAACTCCAGCTCCTCACCTGGGGAAAAGGAGTGCTATCCTAAGAAATAGCAAACTGACAAAGAAATGTGAATTGCCAGTCCCACTTGATTCTTTCCATATTTCTGAGACTTTCACTGTAAAAGCAGACAGAAGTTAAGTACTGCAACACCACATGAGGGAACAGGACTATGATACTTAATTCCAAAAATTATTTTCATTATTTTTTTCAGAATGGAGTCCTCAAAGTCTCTCACTCTCCTGCTGTTGTTGCACTCCTGCGTGCTTTTCAGAGCTTTTTTCCTAGAGGAAAAGGGAGCTGATGACTTTAGCTGCTTCTGAAATTGCCTCTTCAGCCAGACGACTAGACCAAAAGCAGTCGTTACTTCCCTACAATGACACTGGCTAGGTAATTTACTCATGTGAATCTCAAGTAAGACAGTATTATTGCAACTTACTGTAAGTTCAGCTGAACTATTGAGCTTCATTGTGCAGGACCCCTAAAAATACAAACATATTTGTCAGTATTTATTGACATATGTATGCAAGTACCTATCTTTTTCTCTTTTTGGTAAATACGTACCAAGGGAATCATGCTGTGAACAAGGGAAATATCTTTGTTTTCTAATCTTTTCATGTACCGCACAATTTTTGTCTCAGAGTGATAGCTGGAGAACAAAAAGTGTGGTGTTAAGGCAAGCATATTAGCTATATCAGCTGGTTGATCTACGCTCTAACCTAGGAAAAGCCATAAAAAATAATTAAGACTTAGGATAATTTTTAATGTATACCAGGCACTTCTTTGCAAATTGTTACTTTATGCTTGCTAATAGCAACGTGGATTAAAAATGTCTATTATCATTCACTCAGAAATGCTATCAGTAAATATAGAATATAAGGGCTCTAGTAAGTCTGCTGATACTTCGTCCTCAAATAATAGCTTGTACAATGTAGCAGAAAATGGAAAAACACATCCTTCATGTGACAATGAGTATTGCTTTCCTCATTTAAAACATGAAAGATATCTAAAAATGCTATTAAATAGATTATTTCAGAGTACAAGTGACTGGGAATACAGCTACAAAACTGTTCTCAACTGATTCCAGCAACGCTTTTGAAAGGAGACACTGTCGGATTCCATTAAAATATAAGACATACAGCAACTTCACAAACCTGTTGAAAACCTGATGTGTCAAGAATTTAGAAGTTCTCTTAAATGGGGTGCTAAGGATGCCTTTGGTTTCCTCGCCCATACCCTCAGCAATTAGCTCCTGTGACACAAAGAAACATGGAGTCAAATACTTTTATGGAAATTTCTCTTTTCACAGTCAATTTCCATCAGAACTAGCTTATACTACCAACTTACCTCAAGATTAAATTAGCTTTTTAGGTAAAAAAAAACCAACCCAACTTTATTTACATACATACCTGTATATATCCAGCATGACAACAGCACTATATTAAAATAGGTACAGATGTCTCAGTAGTCCTCGTCTTGGAAATATTGCTGCTAATTACTAATGACAGGCAACAAAAATTCCAGTGGGAGAGAAATTTAATTGAGCACCATGTCCTAACCCTCACAAAACAAGTAACAGCCTAAACTCAAGGTGTCCAAGCTGACTGAAAGCACTAAGCATCAGAATCAGAAAATGGCGTTACTCAGTTACATAAATCATTGCTACCTCATATTGCCTCCTTCTTTAAGAGAGAGTTTGAAACTCTCAGTATTCAATAAAGGGTCGTCATATAGACACCTGCTCTCCCAAAAGCAGTTTTGCATTACACTAAACTTCTGAAACACTCAGATAATTTAATCTGTATGATCTATTGCATACTTACAGCTGAAGACTCACAACCAAAAATCCATAATATGTCATCTAGGTCTTTCTCATTTACAGTTTCATCAAGCGATACTCCAAGCTAGGGATAAAAGCAACAGAAATTACTCAAAGCTCTTAATTCCAGTGGCATAGTCTATTAAATAGAAAAAAATCAACCTATCCAACCATATGTAAATGTCACTTAAATTTATGTAATAAATACATATATTTATTTTATTTACAGAAAATTTTCCAATTCGTACCTTTCCCCTGCTAAACCATTCAAGCCAGACGGCTCACAAGCTTCAAGAATTGTAACCTCACTTCTAACTTTTCTAGGTGTTTTCCATTTAATAAGAAAATGGCCCATGTTGCTAGATGACCCACTCACCCCCATCTCATTTCACAGAACATATTAAGACTTTGCCAAAAGTCCTTAGTGCCTACTAAAATGTCATTTAGATTTCAACCTGTCTTTAAACAGTGCCACAGGACCTGAATTCTGGAGGTCACCTTGCATTTCATTATTAAGTTTTAAAGTGTCTCCAGTCTAGCCCTTAGTGACATATTGAACATGAAACAACTAGATGATCTTTTGAAATAGGCATAAAATGAAAATACAATTATTATTTCTGGAAGTTCAGTTCATCACCTTTTACAACTTCATTCTCTGTATTATCTTTATAATTAACTGATCTATCTGAGCAAATTACAAGAATCTTAAATAATTTTGTTCTGTTTAGCACATGTAATGACCAGAATCTTAATGCAGAAAAAGTCATGCTACAAAATTTCTGAAAGGTTTAGGAAGTTGCTTACTCTGCCATCACTGTAAATCCGAAAATTGATCTTTCTAAGAGCTGCCCTGTCCAAAACCTCTTTGACTGAGCATCCACATGTGATCGTCAAGGTATCAAAGAACAGATCATGATGTAGCTTATGACCAGCTCGCCTGAGACCTAGAAAAAACAGCAAGTTAATTCTATTAGCTGCATACTGTTACGCAAGTACTGTGTAAGCAAGTTAGTTCTATTGCTTGCTTACACAGTACTTGCATAACAGCACTATCAATCTTGTAAGTATATGCTTTTACATAATAAAGCAAAATATTCCCCTTGTGTACAGAGCAGCAAAACCACCGCCTTTTTAGTGAAATGTCACCATGCAGGAAATGCATCTAAATCAGAGTAAGATCTAATTAATAATGCAGATTTGAGTCTAGGGAAGATATTTCTGATACACCAAATTTGTAATATATACAGTAGCAGAACTGGTATAGGAATGCAGTAAGGATAAAATCACAAGACTGGAAAGAAAAATTTTATTATATAAATTTATATTAATTGTCATAGAGCTTGACATAACAGAGTCTTAAGTGCTTTTCACAGCAGCAAAAGGTCTTCCAGCTAAGCTGGCAAATAAAGCATGGATAATTGTGGCAATCATTCCTCAATTCCCAGCATTCCAGTTCTGCATAGCTCATTCTGACAGCAATGATAGTCATGCCAGTGGAAAAAAAACCTATCAGACCACATAGTCCAGCAGCAATCACCATTTTCTGCTACAAACTCTGTGCTTTCGTTCAGCTGTTAAGCTTTAGGATTTCAGTCTTCATAGCAGGTATGACACTCCACACAACTTAACTGAAATGTTCAATTTCTTTAATCTCATTTATTACTTCTTTTTGCTATGTTATTAATACTCTGTGCAGTTTTCTGTGTGTAAACTAGGATGGTCCAGTAAGTGAACTATAGAGCTGGCAGCTGGAAAACAGCATTTGAATCTTATCATCTAGAGACTCGCTGTGTAGACTTCTGCTAGTTTCCCAAGGAAACAGAAGTAATGCTTGCAAGCTCATATCATAGATATCCAATTCTTGTGTGTTATTGTCAGAAGTACACAAAAACATTAGCTGTGAATTTTGTATTAAAACTCTCTCTTTGGAGTTGAAAGAACACCCGTGAGCTGGCAAAAAAACCTGTTAAGTTTATTTAAGAAGATGTATTATTTAAGAAAGTGTAAACATTTAAGAACAGGACATTTAATACTCACCCTCAGCCAAGATTAGCGTAGCATTGTGTACCCGTCTTGCAATATGCCTTAATCCATCAGACCCATGGTATACACCAAACATGGCTGCCATGTTAGCCAGAAGAGCCTAGGATCCAAATACAGTTTAGGACATTATTATTATTATTATTACTATTATCATCATCATCACCACCACCACCAAAGATTGCTTCATGTTAGTTTAGTGGAAAGTTTCTTTAGCACCCAAGGACCACCACATATCCTTAGCTGATATTATACTTGATTATGTGTCACCAACACGTAATTTTGCCTTTCCCACCACAAGGTGGGAAAGGCAAAATACTTCTATGAAACTGTAAGCACTGATTATGAATTCAATGCCCTTTAAAATGTAACCGTGCTGGCAATTAACATTAACTTAAACTTGATTACACTTGAGTACTGCAACAAAGACATTTGAGGACTCTCAAGTAAAGCTCATCTCATAGGAAACTCATTGTTTAGGACTGGTACAAAACACTATGGAATATCACATGCATCCTAAGTAATTAAGCTCATTTTAATATTAATAATCTCTCCTCAAAATCTGACATAACACTAAGAGCATGAGCAAAGTATTGACAGGAGCAGAAAAATTATGAACTTGTCTGGCTGGAAGTCTGCAGAGGCATTCTGAAGATAAATATTTTGGATAATTACTTACTTAATCATGGTATTTTCCTGTAAAGATAGCTCTTTGGTGATACAATATTTTTGTATTAAAATCACATAGACAAAAATATAAGTTGTGACAATTTGAACGATCAGTTTTAGAGTTTAATTTTTTTTTTTTTTTTTTTTTTTTTTGCTTTGAGTGGGCAATTTCAGATGATTAGAATTCCCTTCCATTTTATGAAGAAATTTTTCTCTTTCATAGCTAACACAGCACTGCTCAGTGGCATTCATCCTACGACATGGATGGACTCATGACACTGCACTAATTCAGGGCTAAAGTCTTTATTAAAGGAAACAGATATTAATACCCTCTTTTCAAGCAGTGTTCAGTTTTTCGAAGGACTTAAAAGAAATGCAAAAACACCTAAATATTACAATGTTCTTCATTTTTTCTAGTAAAAACTCTCAAAAGTAAAGCTAACCCAAATTACTGTTATGTTAGGACTATAAACTTACGATTTAACTTGTTCCTTTTGACTGCTGAAAATAAAGCATGACAAGTTACCTGTGCTGTGCAGATGTTGCTGGTTGCCTTATCCCTCCTGATATGCTGCTCCCGTGTTTGCAAAGCAAGGCGGAACACTTCCTTTCCATTTGCATCTCTAAATCACAAACAAAAGTGTTTCTGTTACTCTAAAACTACAGTAATTTAAGACACTGGCCTCTATGCAGGCTAACCTGAAACTAGTTATCAATCCCCAGAGAGGTGCTGGAGAGAAAAAAATGTAAAAGTCAAGTGTAAGCTGTTATATCAAAAAGAGAGTGAGACTGAAGTCTCTAGATTTCTATTCACATCATGGCTGGCACATGTGTCCCATCAGGTAAAGCACACAGGGTGTGTTTTCTAAGCAGTTTTCTAAGCATACTATATCAGAACTTGGTATTTGCTTTAAAATGCCACAGATTATTGCAATTTTTTTAACTGAACAGTAATCCAGAAAAACAATTCAGCAAACACTGAGAAGCAGCATCTTTTCTAATGATGTTAAGTAAGAGCATGTCGAGTTTGTATATAAAAATAACCCATCCAACAAGGTTGTATGAGATAACTGAAAGGGCTCTGGTCAATCTATCCTTTAAGAGGTCCTTTTGTAGGGTTCCTAACATGTTAAAAGTGGAGAGTTAAGAGCCAATCTAATATCCTTTAAAACTATGAAAACTTTCAGAACAGCCACAAAAAGAAACAGACAAATTCTGTACACACATATCACAGAAATATATATACATGAACACATGTGGGGGTTTGAATAGCTACACTAAGTGCCTTAAGTACTTGCGCACCAGTTATGAGCGATTGAAATAATTTTTATTCTAGCAGTTGTTTAGGGATTTTGACTATACATCTTAGTTTATCACCAGTCCATTGAGAGGGACCTTGACAGGCTAGAAAAATAGGCTGACGGGAAACTCATGAAGTTCAACAAGGGGAAGTGCAAAGTGCTGCACCTGCTGAAGAACCCCACACAGCAGTACATGCTAGGGGCCACCCAGCTGGAAAGCAGCTTAGCAGAGAAGACCCCAGTGGGTCCTGGGGGATACCAAGTTGAACATGAGCCAGCAATGTGCCCATTCAGCAAAGAAGGCGAATGGTATCCTGGGCTGCATTAGGCAAAGCTTTCCCAGCAAATCAAGGGAGGTGATCCTTGCCCTCTCAACAGCATTTGTGAGGCCACATGTGGAGTACTGAGTCCAGTTTTGAGCTCCTCAGTACAAGACAGATACGGAAGTACTGGAAAGGTACTCCATAGGTATGGAGTCCAGTGAAGTGCCACAAAGATGTGGAAGGGACTGGGCCATCTCTCTTATGAGGAAAGGCTGAGAGAGCTGGGACAGTTCAGCCTAGAAAAGAGAAGGCTCAGGGAGGACCTCACCAATGTATATAAATATTGAGGGAGGGTGCAAAGAGGACGAAGACAGGCTTTTATCAGTAGTGCCCAGTGACAGCACCAGAGGCATTGAGTGCAGACTGAAACACAGGAGGTTTGTCCTGAACATGAGGAAACACTTTTTCACTGTGAGGATGACTGAGCACTAGCACAGGTTGCCCAGAGGCACTGTGGAGTCTCCTTCCTTGGAGATCTTCAAAAGACATTTGGACTCAGTCCCAGTCTACTGGCTCTAGGTCACCCTAACTGAGCAGGTTGGACCAGATGACCTCCAGAGATCCCTTCCAACCTGAATCATTCTGTGATTCTGTGATTAAAATCCAGAGCAGAAAACTGAATAAAGTACCATAGCTTCTTCCATTTTAACATTTTCTTTTCCAACTTTGTTTGAGAGGCAGAAAGATGAAAGTAGATTAAAAATATTCAACTATGTACAGTCACAGAGCAGCAGTAGTGTGACCCTGATAAATAGAATTACTGTTCTTTTGTAAAAGGTTGTACCAGACTTGTGATCATAATCTGAATTGGTGATCAGATTTCAGAACTATGAGTAAAACCTAAGGATGCCCTTAGAATAAGCAAGATGATTAAAAAATATTTGAAGGAATATTACTATACAAATTAAATATTTCCAAGCTTACTAATAACTGTTAATGTCATTAGTTATTTTGGTTACTGAAATACTTCTGAGTAGCTTCTGTGCCAAAAATATGCAGTCTTTCCAGTGACAATTACTTTGCACTTCTACTAGTCCCAGTTTGACATCTTGTCAAAATTCAAAATACTTCACCAGTAACAAGAATTAGAGGCAAGTTTCTGCACACTATTTCTATGTTTTGTTTAAGCTTGACTAAAATGTGAACTACCTTAAGTTCCTTCTCGATTATTTGTGAGGTTCACTGAATTTCCTACTTCTTCCCATTTATGTTTTTAATAACTGGATGTCAAAGAAAAAGGTGTAACAGTACAGAGCAAGAGGAATAAGTTAGCCTGCAAAGCCTCATGCCATCACAACTAATCCTCTCTGCTGTTTCAGTTATTGCTTCATCCCACATTGTGGCAAGCACTATAGACAGTTCACAGCTTCATTCCACACAAATACAATTATTTAAGCTTGCTTCCTAAAAACTGAAGGCAACTTTTATTCTCCCAGTTTTCAAGAAAAAAGGTGTTTGGTACAACACCATGGTCAGCTGTTATTCATAAAGGCTGCACAGGATAGTCATAATGTGTTTTATTTTGATTTTCCCTGAAGACACTAATGGCAAAAGGAGCCCTTACCTCGTAACGCCCACCATTCTGCCCGGCATCATTCTCACCAGATTCTCCTTGACAGCAAAGAATGCCGCGTGGGGTCCCCCATAGCAGAGTGGCACACCAAACCTCTGTGAGTTACCCAGGACAACGTCTACCCCAAACTCTCCAGGAGGCTTCAGAATACAGAGAGCCAGAAGATCAGTAGCACAGCAGGCGAGAGTCTGAGAATAGAAGTGCACAGAGAAGTCAGCCTCTTTTCTGAAGGAACAGTGTTTGCGTGGGAGCTAAACTTGAACACAATGCAGTTTCAAACGGCTCTGTATCATCTGCACAGAGCTGAGGTGCAATGGTTGTAATAGCTATCAATTGCATGGAACTGAGGAGTAATACTTTAGGCAGTATCTCATGTAACACTTAGTTTCTATGATTATGGCTGCTTCACGCATTAGACTGAAATCTGAGAGACCAATAAAATTTATTTTACCCCATTTTTATGAGCTCTTTCAACAAGTTCAGAGAAGTCTTCCACTTTGCCTTCAGTGTCCGGATACTGAAATAATACTCCACTGACATCCTTTCCACTGAAATCCATCTCATGGGGTAATTTGAGCTCAGTAATAACACCTGTATAACTGGAAAACAAAAACATGAAGAAGACAACATAATTAAACCACTTCCTGCCTTGGAGTTATACTTAACGTGGTGTTTTCATGGACTTATATATGACTTTTTTAACATACAGAGGGCTGAACCTGCTTTGCAGTGCTAAACAAAGAGGAAGTTTCATCTCATGGAATATAGAACTGAAGAATAATTGCATTTGATATCATTACCAGAAACATGGAGCAAAGCAGAGCAGAGGATGCATAAGCTACTTGTTATCAACATTTTGCTGCTTTAGCATGTTTAACTTTGAGAACAAAGTCATATTTTTAGAAGTTAGTTACTTCAATATGTAAACTTCAAATGGATTTAGCTTTCATTAAAAGACAAGTTTTTCTATCTAGAGTAATTAATTTCCTAGTTAAAAAAAATGACCAGACTGAATTAAATAACCAAACCTATATATTGGCACAAACAACTTAAGGGGAAGATTTTCTTTTTATCAGATGTTTATTCTCTTTTAAAACATTTTTAATTACTTTGCAGTTGTATCTGAATGGAAAAGTAGAAGTAATGTCAAATGTTAACAGATTTCTGCTTTTATTTTGCAAAGATAGCATAAACCTATATTCCAGAAATGGTGAAAAGGCACAGATGAAAAATTATGCTGGAAAACGGAGAAAAACATTACTTTGCTCTAGTTTGGACCACTGCTATAGTTTGAGGGTGGCATCGGGCATCTACATAAAACTTCCTTCTTTTGTTGTGCCTGTTAAAAAGAAAAGGAAGAAAAGAAGGGTTACGTATAAAGAATGTATTATTTTCCATAGAAATAAAATTAATTTTTTTTCTAAATGTGAGTTTTTCTACATTAAAAGGCAGTTGTAAATTTTGGTTATCATAACCAAATGAAGTGCAAGATTGAATGAAGGTTCTGGTCTATTTAAAATAAAAAAGTTCATTTCAGACACGCAGATGAGATTCACACGTGACAAAAATTAAAACAGAGCATGAAAGAGAACAAGGAGCCAACTTAAGAAGCTGCAAGAATGCCTCTACCCACACATACTCTTTTAAAGGAATACCACTATGGTCTCTAACACAGATTTTCAGTGTTGCCCTGGAAAACAAACATGAGCCATCAAATTAGTGAAATGGATACAAAGACAATTGCTTAGTTTTCTCTGGTAAACATGATTTTATGTCAGACTAATGCTTTGCACAACTTAATAGTTACAACATAGTTTCTGCTGGGTAATATCCTTCCTGATACACAGTCCTGAAGAGACTTTCAATCATCTCAGATTTCATTTTATTTGCAGATCCTTTGCAAATGTCCCTACAATACAGATCCCTGAAAGTAAATTTGGATATACCAGTAACAGCTTCACTTTTAGTGACTCAGGATTAACATACTTCACCTGTTTTTAAAACTCCTTTTAACCAGCAGTGGAAGAAACCAATTCACATCTTCAGTGTTCGAGGAAAACAAGAGATTCATGCCACAGACTGTTAGGTTATGCAATAAAAGCTCCTCTGTGCCCCCACAGAGCAGCAATAGCCGGGGAGCCCAAATAACACCCTGTCACTGCTGCTCCCAGGCCCATCACAGGAGACACCAGCTCGTCTCCACAAGCACAGAGGAGCAGACAAGTCCCACGGCAGGTGGAAACTCAAATTAATTAATTAACCCAGAGAAACACACTGTCTGGGCCTCCCTGAGGGGAAGCATTATGGGATGCAGGGGAAAAGCACTTTGAGATTGCAAGGGCTTATTATGACATGTTATGGGGAAAAGTGATACAGCTAAGTGGTTCTGGGAGGAACAAGTGTAAGAAAATAGAGTGGTGAGGGGGTAAACAGGGCCAGTCATATATAAAGAGTTGCTGGCTGATGCACGTGCACCCAACAATAACATTGGCTATAACTGTTTAGTGATCTGATCACAGTGAGAAGGCCACACTCAACTTAAATACCCTCACCTATCTATGCCTACACAGGACAGATGTCTTTCAAACTCCAAAATTCCTTCCTGCTGTGATTTAACCACATATTTAAACATAGTACCTGTGACATAACTGCATGGCTTCTGCAGCAGCTGTCCCCTCATCCAGCAAAGATGCATTAGCCACATCCATTCCTGTGATATCGCACACCATAGTCTGGTAATTTAGCAGGCTCTCCAGCCTGCCCTGGGAGACCTCAGGTTGGTAAGGAGTATACTGGGTAACCCTGTAAGAAAAGAACTCTGAGTTTGAGTCTAAGAAAATAAATGTGTAACAGAATTACGCCAACACATAACTGAACTGTCATAGGAAAAATAAATTGTAAAGCATAATTCACTAACATGAAAGTCTGTTAGAAAACAGTTGTTCTTAGATGGTTGTAATTTATTACTGTCCTGGAAGCCTGAGAATATTTTCTCTTCTGATATTGGCTTGGCTTTTTACAGAAGAATTCTATTTTTCCATTAGAAAAGAGAAATTAGTTTTAAAACAGAGGTGTGAGTGTGTCTTGGGGAAAGGAGAGGGGAAGCAGGGGCTAAGTGTGTGAGAACTGAGTCAAGTCACAACATCCAAACAAGAATGTTTCTTGCAATCATATCTAGGTATTACCATTGTCTTTCAATACTGTTTCAGAAGCCCTTTACTTGCCATGTCTTCTCCACTCTTACAGGAGGAAAGACACTTAGCATTTAACAGGATCAAGCTCAGAAATATGCAACTGCTTGTGAAATTACAGTTTCCATATACGTTAGTGAAGGGAAGTGGGACTGATGTGAGTTTTATCCGTTGCCATTTGGAGAACAAAACAGTAGAGGCAACATAAGCAATGTCTTAGATAAGGCAACAACCTAAGGCAAACACTCTGTTATAACAGTTCATAAAAGCAAAGCAGCATGGGGTCCAGGGATGAAAGGCAAGAACAGAGATCAGACTCTCCTCTCACTGCTGTAAATTTGGGTAGTGGATTCCTTGGTAGTTCAGGGAAGTTCAGTACTTTATGCTAGTTTGAATTCAGAGTAGTGTCCAGAAACAAGTGATAAGTAGGAACACTCGTGGCCTCTGTTCTCTAGCTATGGAAGAAAACAACAGTTTGTTTCCTGAAAAGGTGGTAGTAAGCCCTAGACTTTTGAAAAATGCTTGTGGGTGAAGGTATAATCTTTAAAGAGAGACTGAAGTATTTGGAAGCTCAAGTCATGTGAAGCCAATAGAAGGTGAGCAACAAAGATTTTTCAAGAACAAGCTGCAGAATCTGTGGTATAGAGCAAGATGAGAAGAGCAATAAAATAGTAATGCAAGAGAGAAGGTAGGGAAATGTCCTGAAGAAGAGCATGGAAGAGCTATAAAGAAGGACATACCCAATAAGTGAACCCAAAGTGTAATATATGATGCTAATGTATTTACTGTCTATTTAGATTATACATCTGCTCAAATTTCTCACATACAGTATTCAGTACAGTGACAGAAAGCAATAGCTATATATCAAATTAGATAAATATTATTTTCCTAAATATTGAATGTTTTTCCTGCTTCTTAGCCAAGTCTAATACTTAACTACTACTCATCACCATATACTTGACTGCATAGTTTACAAGTAAGACCATGTCCTGGGCTTCATGCAACATTGCTCATCTCATTAGTAATTTTTTTTTTTTTTTTTTTTTTTTTTGTCCACAGCTGCTAAACCCACTTTTCAGTTTGTCAGATGAACTTTCAATCTGGGAGTATAAAGATCTGTTTTCTGAATGGTCTCCCTGACCACTCAGTTCTCACCAATAAAAAAGAGTTATTCTCAACTGCTTTGCATAAACGAGTTGTCTCCCTTAATAAAAGAAACACCTCTGTTTTTGAAGTTAACAATCTAACTTTCTCATTTTATTTCCGCTAGAGGCCTTTTTTGCATTATAAGTTGCAGGAGGAACTAGAAGTACACTAATATGAATTAAAGCATTGAGATTAATTGAAATTAGAGAAATATTACTCGGTGCAAGAGACGAAAAATAAAATCAAGACTCTTTGGTTATTACTTGCTAAAAAAATCAGTTAACAGAAGTGATATTAAAAAATCCTACTTAAAAAGCCTCAAGAATTTCCACTCATAGTTTATGCTCAAATGATTTTTAAATGAAGTTTTTATGTTATGTAAAATAAAAAACAAATCTATTCTTAAACTTCTACTAAGTAGCTGCTAATTGAATAACTGCAGTCCTACCCCACATAGCTGGGATAGTACAATATACTACAGAACATAATTAATGAATTATGCTTTTGAATAGTAAAAACAGCTGAAGTAAAACCAACCAATTTTGGCAAGGATGGAAAAAACTCAACCAAGAAATCCTGAATTCCAGTATTACTGCAAATTACAGTGCATGAAGTTTAACAGTTGTGTGTGTAAAGACACCATTTATAACATAAAAATATTTATCTAAACACTTTTTTTTTCTTTTGGAAGGTTGTTTGGCACTGTCTTAGCATCTAAATCTTTCAATATAATAATTCTACTTCTCCACAATTTCTTCAAATAAAATAACTGGCTTTAGTCTGCACTCTGACTTCTGCCTTAATCTCTGTTACGTTAGGTGACTTTTTAAAGTCATTTAAAAGCAAACTCTTTAAAAGTAAGAGTAATTTCTAAAGCAAACTTTTATATAAATCAGATCTCTAAAAAGTGCACAAAACCATCTCATTCAAAACCCCCTCTCTTCTGCTTTGTTTTTTTCAAGTGGCTGTTCTGAATATAATTCAAGTCCAGTACCAACAATATTAAAATGAAAAGGAAGAATTACCATTGTGGCAAGGAACACAACGACCACCTGCCTCTTGTTCAATCAAACTGGAGGAAAATATGATCTCCAGTCAGCATCTGTAGGACCAAAAGTACTTCTGCAGACAAACACTCCCAAGCTAATTAAGGTAGACAGGTCATGAAACAAAAGAATCCTTCTATGAGAAGTTTGTGGCACCTTTCTTGAGCCGGTGCCTGACCTTCAGGAGTTTGGTACTAAGTGGCTTCAGTTTTTGTAGCTTTTATAACTCTTCTTCAATTTAGTGTTCCATCTTTTGCCTCATCAAAAATACTTGTATGAATACCAACTGTAAGGTACTAATTAAGGTTTTAAAAGAAAACGTGGCATCACAGCAAGAAGTATCAACGAAGCATGCTTTCAGCCAAAAGCTAGGTCATTCATGAAAAGACCTGGCTTATGAAAGAGCAGAAACTTCCATAGTTCAGAGTTGGTTTTTTTCTAGGTTTAGCACCAAAACAAACAGACAATATATTAACAGCAAGATTAAGAATTATGGCTTCTTTACACTAAGGTTAGCTCTTGCTTCCACACAAAGATTCAGAAAACTCCATTATCAAACAATATTAAATGAACTAGCTCTTGATTAGTATTTGTAGGTGTACAGTCAATAAGATCTAAGACTAAGCCTAATTTATTTCCTAATATATAGCAAGTTCTAGCAAAATAGTTCATTATATATCTTCCTTAGTGATTTTTTCTATACTTTGACTGAATATCTGCAAAGTTAATGTATTCATAATCAAGATAATACTTGTATCCTGTTATAAATTATGTTCTTGCAGTTTTAGACCTCTGTAAGACTAGTCTCATGCAATAGCATGAGATAGAATTGATTTGCATTTCCAGTTATACAGAGTATTCTTTTTGATACCTGACAATTAATAAGATGAAATTAATTTAAAGTAAGGACAGCCCACTAGTAAAATCGAAAACCTACATACATGAGCCACAGGAAAGAAAAAAATCATACATCTGACAACACTAGAAAACTAAGACTAAGGTTTAGTCATGTATACATGAAATTTTAAATTATCTGACTTTTATGGTCTGGACATCACTGTTAAGGCCAAAACTGTAACAAAACAAAACAAAAGCTGTATTTATTTTAAATATGCACATACAAATACTGCAGTGTAGAAAGATACTAAAGCCGTACAATTAGGAGTCATCCAACTGCAAGTAGTTCCATCCAGCCTGTAAAATCCCCAAATGCCATATAGTATATAGAGTTCCAGATTTATCACTTGGCACTTTATGCATCTTTGAAGAGCCTTATAAAGGTGTTCCTAAAACAATTTCTTATTCATGGATTTGAGAAAGCTGGATAGATTTATGATAGGACAAGGAGACACTGTCAGTTTCCACTCAAAGCATAAGCCCCGAATTTACTGGCATGCTTTGTAGTTGCTTGTGCAGCTTTCTGCATCCAGTCTACAAGCACAAAACAGCTGTGTGATGTTTGTATCACATTTTTGCACAGTATGCAGTAATTTTCAGAATACAATCATAGAATCAAAGAATGGTTTGGGTTGCAAGTACCTTAAAGATCATATAGTCCAATGCCCAAGCCATTAGCAGTGACACTTTCCACTATATCACGATGCTCAAACCTGGCTTTGAACACTTCTAGGGAGGGGACATCTGCAATTTCTCTCAGCAACCTTTTCAGTGTCTGACCACCCTCACAGTGAAGAATTTCTTCCTAATAACTAATCTAAATCTACCCTCTTTCAGCTAAAAACTGTTACGCCTTGTTCTATCACTACCTGCCCTTGTAAAAAGTCCCTCCCCAGCCTTCCCGTAGGACCCTTCAGGTATTGGAAGTCCTCCACTGTCATGTTCACAGACTTCTACAAACAATCTTCATACAAACTTATGTTGTATTGCAATGCAAACCTTGCTCTAACGAACATCAAGCAATGAGAAACTATGAGTCATGTGAAAGAGGCAGAACTGATCAGAAACAATAAGCCTGTGCTTGCAGCACAGGAGCTGCAATGAGCACGGGAAGTGTTACACACTGAGCACATGTAAGGAGAGGTTTGATTTCTTAAAAAGCTTTCATAATGTCTGTACATGCTTTTGCACACAGACATGCACAAAGACATACAACCCTCTCCCCAACAAACATTTCAACCTTCACTTTAGCCATCTAAAAGTTTAGCTTTTAGCCATCTAGTTTTACCTTACTGGAAACTCCAAGAACAGATTTCTGGATAGATTCTCCCAGATGCTTCATTAATACTACACTTTTCTTTAGGATTTAAAAATACGCTGTTCATTTAGGTCCACTTACTTTTTAAATGTTCTTATTTTTGCCTCTAGCAACAGATTATTTGTTTTGCAGCACTGTACTTAAATATTTAGATTGCATATGTTGCAAAAAGCGTGGGGGGATAAGGCCAACTAAAACTTTGTACGGATGTACTGTATAGATTCCTTGAGTCCAACCTTTTCATCAGTTCAAGAGTCTGAGAAGCAAATAAACCAGACAAGTCTAAAAATACAGAGACTTGGAGGTCTACAGACACATAGAACCATTTATGACAACCCAAAGTACAAAAAAATATAGCACCTAAGTAACAATGGCTTTTTACACTGACAAATGTTACTCTTTGGTTGGTTGTCTGGGGTTGTATATATATAACCCTTAAATACTGTTTTTATTAACATAAAAATTACTCATTTATTATCTTCAGTACCAAGAAAAGGATGTTACTGACTAGAGATAAGGGAACTTCTAAACCAAATGAGACAATGCAGGGTACCAGGGACATTAAATTTAGTTTTTCTGTTGCATCATTTCTGAGTTACAGTTCTTTAGAGAAATGTCAGTGCTACATGAGTATTTATAATCAAGCCTTAGTGCCTTTGTTAGGAAAAGTCCATCAAGAGACAAAACCCCATTATTATTTATATTAATGCTTTTCATAAGACATAAATCAATGCATTATATTATTTTCCTTTTTAAATTTCAGTTAAAAACCCACTCAAACCAGTAACATTCAAGTTCAGCTCTGTCAAACAGGCTATTTTTTTGCTTATCACAAAAAAATGAAACATCAGCTTGGTTATGTGAACAAAGTACCATATTCTCAGCCTCTTCATAAATCAATTATCAAATATTCCTATCTACCGGTTTTCAGGCATCAGTGAATTACTTGTTCCAACAGGAATATACTTTATGGTTACATACTCAAACTCCTGAAGGTCTACAGTTTCAAAAAAAAAAAAAAATCAAGAAAGAAATACTAAGAGAAAAGCCTTTAAAATTTTCAAGGCTTCTTGCTTCCTCTTAAGAAAACCATAATCAGAGTGCTGCACAGTATTTAACTACCTCCACACAAAACTGTATACATCAGTGGAGGAGGGAGCTGGTTTAAATTTACACAGAAGTTAGGAAAGAATTAAGTTTAGTTTAAGAGTTAAATCTGTATGCTTCCTTAAAGCAAACAACTACTCTTGGTTTAGTTCATAATAAATAGGAGCTGTGAATAGAAGTCACAAAAATCAAATGTTTTACAGAAAAAACATCTTTTAAAGTCAAAATTATTCTTTTTCCTCTCTAGCTTCAGCATGAACCACACAGTTCCTACACTTACACATCAGTATCAAATATATGAAAGCTTTAGTCAAAAAAATAGGTTTGGGATATATTTGTCTATGCTCATTCATAAGACAAACTTCAAATGTATATTTATCCATATGCATTTAAAAAGAAAATGTGGTACATTACCATCCTGCATTCTCCAACAAATTCCGTGCAATGGGGTGAGGCACTGAGCAGTTGTAATAACCCATGCCTATATAAGACCTCCATATCTTGTTCTGGCTTGCAATATTGTATAGAGTCTCAAGGATTTCATTTTCACCTAATTGAAAAGAAATCATGTCAGAAAACTACAGTTAAATATAATGCTAACAGTCTGTAACTGAAATGCCTTGTACCCCTGTGTAAAAAAAAAGAATGCAACATTGGTGATGCAAGTATGAACAGTGGCAGAATAAAGCACAAAGCAAGAACAGTAAAGATAAAATAGTAAGTTAGTAAAATACTCCGGGAAAGTTTAAATTCTGCCAGAAATTAATAATAACAGGGTTTCAACCAATGTGGAAACAGCGGTGAGAGAAATGGCTGTAGGCAAATGGTTTATGGAGCCCTTTTTGTGCAAATGCAATGTATATTCTGGGTCTCTTGCACATGCATTAAAATATGTCTCAGAAGGCACCTTTTATTAGCTAAACCTTGCAGAATCAGCACAGGATGAAGCCATAGCTATCCACAACTATGATTTAATGATTCTAACAGAGCCATATTTGCACAAACTGGGTTCACACCAAGCACCCACGAGTAATTTCTTAGTAGTAAAGAACTTTATTTTCTCACATTTTCCTTAAATAGCTGATAAAATGGAATAGTTCTTTTAATTACATTTTAGTATGCTTCATCAGTTTATTTCAAAAAAATGGTGAATATAGTATTTCTGGCTTAAGGAATTCTGTTTAGGATTAACTTTTAAATGAGTCTGCCAATCTAGTTTGGAGAGATTACAACAGAATGTTTTAAGTGTTCAGATGGAAAGCATTTGCACGCT